>NC_056732.1:1615695286-1615858570 GCF_019279795.1 Protopterus annectens | reverse complement strand
AAAATAAGAAAGGCAATACAAATACAATAACAGAAAAAAGTGTAGCAGAGTCTGGAGGGAGTGTTTAATAATATGAAATTGTTTTGTACTGTACAAAGGTGTAAATAAGTATAAATAATGTATACTACATAAATGTAAACAATGTAAATAGTAAATGTAAGGGGCAGTTATCAGTAATGAACCCCTACTCTTTGGAGCAGCTTGATGGTGCTGGAAGGCTCCTACAGCAACAAGGAAGAAGCCTAAGGGAAGCAGCAACATGGAGGAGGAGAGAAAAGCTATAGGGAGTTTGAAGGTGGGAAGTGAAAATTTGGAGAAAAAAATGTTTGATATGGAGAGAAAGAATGCAGATAAAACTTGCTGTGTGGTTGACAATACAGCTGATCAGAGTTTAGTTGTCTCAATGGAAAATGAAATAAGCAAATCTGTTGGAGTGGTGCAGATAACAGCACTGGCATCAGCAGGGCTTCCAGATGATATACTGTTAAAAGTAATTGAACAGGATAATCCAGGTAACAGTTCTGTTTCATGGAGTGAGATGGCAAATAAAGAAACCTAAAGGTGATACTGCTCAGTGTTAGGAGCCTAAACAAGCAACTCCATACGCTGCAAGCTCTCTTCATGCTGTAGAATTTAAACATTTGTACCATTGCTAAGACATGGTATAAATCTGCAGAAAGCCCTCTGGCAGTGCAAGGCTTCAGTGCCTTCCAAATATTTAGACCATCAGCTGCACAGACAGGAAAACAGTTGGCAGAATCTCAGTCTGTATTAGCAGCAAACATAAGTCAACCTTGGTTAAACAGGACAAGGCCCTGGAATTTATACACGTGTAAATCACCAAAGTTCCATACCACTTTCTAGCAAACTATAGGTCACCTTCTGTGTCCCTAGAATCTCATAGCTATTGGTTTTATTGGTGTTTTTACATTAAGAGATTACCAATACCCTGCACATATGCAATGCCTATATATTACATTGTATGTATAAAACTATACTTAGAACTAAAACCTGTTACTTAGTGTAGTTAAAACAATCCTACTGCATGTAGACAAATTTAGAGCAGTTAGTTTGCAAGTCAAAGTGGCACTGCTATTAAATCTTATGACAATCTAATCAACTCTAGAGCCAAACACCAGAGACCACCCATGATGACCTCTCTATAACCCAAACAGAGGTCAGAACAGCATGGATATGCAATTTACAAATGTCTCTGTATCCAGCTTGGTAGATACAGGCATCCTTAGATAATGTAGCAATTGTCTCATATCCAGTTAGCCATTTAATCATTTTCAAACCAAACACAGTATTTGAAAGATGCACACACACAAATTCACTGGAGGCAAAAATCTCACATACAAACAAGGTTGCAAAGAACACATAGACAACATTCACCACACATAGTGTCCACCACACCCATAGACCAACTTATGCTGAGGCAATAAAATCCAGTCTTCCCAAACTGATAAGATGTTCTCAGCCTATAATCAGCAATACATATCCTCAGTAAGGTGCAAAGTACTCATCAAAAACATCACCTAACATCACATATGTGCCTACACCCAGGGTAACACAAGGATCACATATAAGGCAAACACATTACCCATAACTCTTGTCATAGGGGACTCCATTGTGTGACACACAGATGACCCACTCACCAGACTAAACAAGGAGAAGGTAACAGTTATTTGCTTATCTGGAGACATTGCACTACAGGTGTCAGTAAGATTCTATCATAGTCAGTGAGGGTGTCTCCCTGAACATGTGTCTTAGGCAGGTATATGCCTTGCATTGAGCAGCAGTCTCCCTTCACCAAGAATAAAAATGGTGCCTCAGTACAGACAAAAGATAATTGACTTCAGTAATCGGCTTACATTCTGGTGTCTTTCCATGGGGATTCAATATTTGTCATTATGGGAGGACATGGTTAACAAACCACGTTGCTTTGCAAAGGATAGTCTGCACCTGTCCTCATTAGACTTCCAAATATTGGCTAAAACTTTATCTACCCCTAGACAATGTCAAATTGGCAAACTTAAAATAGCAAATAAAACCCAAAGAAACCTAAAGGTGTTACTGGGCAATGCTAGGAGCATAAACAACAAACTCAACACCCTACAAGCTATCCTCACTCTGGAGAATAAAGACATATGTGCAGTTACTGAGACATGGTTTAAATCCACAAAAAGTACTCCAGCAGTACAAGGCTTCAGTGCTTTGTAAACAAAGAGACCATCAGCTGCACAGCTAGGGACAAATGTTGGAGGGGTCATGATCTACATTACCAACAAGTATACCTCTAGGTTGGTTAAGCAGGATAATGATCTGTAGTTTATCTGCATGTAAACCACCAGATACCAAATACCCCATTCATGGGAGACTTTAACTACCCTTCTATAGACTGCTAAACATACATTGCCTCATACTTATAGGCACAATGATTCCTGGACTTTATTAACCCAAATAAAGTTGATCAAGTAGTGCACACACCCACCAGAGGTTCAAACACCCTGGACCTGGTATTCACTAATATGGGAGAGTGCTGCACACTCTCCAGTGTCAAGTCCTCATGGGTGAAGTCAGATCACAAAGCTGTCTCCTTGGAAGTAAAAATCAACTCAGTACCCACAGCAAACTCTGTAAAGTTTAAGAACTATTCCAATGCAAACTATACCCTATTAAGTGATGATTTATCAACATTCCTTGCCCGTTTCACCCTCAGATTCACAACAAACTATGTAGGATTCTTTGCAGAAGCCCTGTGCAACCATGTAATTGGCAGTATAGAGGCTGCTCTACCTATTAGAAGTAAGCACAAAACAATCTCTAAAAACAAACCACATTGGTGGAATCTTAACCTTAATAAGGTAGGTAAGAAAAGGAAAAAAGTCATGGAAGAGCGACTCCATAATGATAGAAGTTCTCTAATTAAACTAAACAAGAAACTAAGAGGACTAATTAAGTCCAACTAGATCAATTATGAGGTTAGGACAGCTGCACATGCTAAAGATAACCAAAGGACCTTCCACAGCTATGTCTGAAACCTCACTGGCAGCACACATATCAGTAACCAAAGTGGTGGTCACTGGTGCCACCTCCACTGAGCATAATGACATAGTAAATTTGATGGTGACAAATCAGCTCAAACTTCACACCGCCTCCACTCTCCTGTGCCTCCTTGTGTGAAATACCTAGTAGCAAACTCCCCCAACTATTGAAAAGAGGCAGATCTTTCCAACGCTTGCAAAGGCCAAAACCACAGCCACAGTGCACCCCGACAATATGTCAGGATGTCTCCTAAATAGCTGGAAATATAACCTATCTCCCTTGGTAATCAGAAATCCTTCTATGTGGCACACCTCATCACAAAAGGTTTCTCATCGAAAAAAAAAGAGGTCATTGTTCCCCTCTACTCGTCACTCATTAGACCCATTATAGAGTACAACACCACTTTTGGTATGTACCTCACAATACATCTACAACAACTGGAAAGGTCGCAGAAATACCTCACAAAGAGGATTACTGGCCTCAAACAGATGCCCTACGTAGACCGTCTCAAAAAACTCCAGCTTTACTTCATCACATATCGCCTACTCAGAGACAATCTCTGCCTAACATACAAAGCCATGTGAAACCCAGAGCCCTTGGACATGCTCCACTTAAACAAATCCCAATCCCTCTGAGCTACACACTCTAGGGACCTAAACCTTGTCGCCACAATAAACAGAACATGCTGGAGGGATAGATTCCTGTCCCAGAGACTTCCCATACTCTGGAATAAACTACCTATCTATATCAAACAAAGCTCCTCATTAGCGCTCTTTAAGAAAAATCTTGATGATTGGATGGGAAATAGGAAACTCACCCCAGGGATCACCTCTGTGGCTCTTCTCCACAGGGGCACAGGAGAATCATTTTCCTGGGTGGTGAAAGCCAAGGTACTTTTTTGGCTTGGCTTATATAGGCCCTAGGGCCAATAGCCTAGTACCTACCTATGAACCTTTCAGGACCATTTGAGTCACTGTTTAACTATAGCCTCAAAACAGGCTTTGTACCATAGGAATGTAGGACTGCAGTATCCTACTTTAGAAGGGTGGACCATCAAAAAAAAAAAAATCCACAAGCCTGTTGGCCTGACTACTTTAATTTGCAAAACTATGGAAGGAATTATGGTGGAAATTTTCATCAAAAATATAGCACCCTTCAGACACTGGACCCAACCCATTTTGGCTTTGTAAGAGGAAGATCATGCCTATTAAACCTGGAGGACTTCTTTGTAAAGGTCAACAAGACAATGGATGAGGGAAAAATGATGCATACAGCCTACAACCTGGGCCTGGCTAAGGCATTCAATACAATACCCCACTCAAGTATAGTTGACAAACTCATCAAACTGGGCATAAACCCCTACAAAACTCACTGGATTGCCAGCTTGCTCACAGACAGGATCCAGGAAGTCAGGATTGGTGATTCCACCTCCATTAATAGACAGGGCACAGAGTACCTCAGGGCTCTGTGCTAGCAGTTCTAGAACTGTCTCTCTCTGATACCTCCCTGTGGGTGGAATAAAGATGCCTTCCTAAAGTTTCAAATAGTCTATTCAGTTAAGTAGGTAGATGGACCATCAGAGAAAAAGTCTCCTAGATCTGCCAGCTAAAGTCATTTTATCAGGAGTAAGCCTTTATACTCTATTTCTTTTATACATATAGGGACAGAGATTTGTTGTGACTTAACATTCAAAACTGAGAAACTGTGTAATAAAGAGTGGGGCATTATCCCCAGAACAATTATTTGCTTTCTGGTTGTAACTTAAATGTTAAAAAATGTTGCATTGCAGTCCAGAAGGAGAAAAAGATGTTAAAAAACATGCATGCGGGGTTTGTGTGAAACTATTGATATGTAAAAGAGATGGTGTGGAACACTTCCAAGTGTACTTTTTGTGGCTGGTCATAGAGGGACAATAAATGTATACTAGCCAGCCTAAATCAGATGTGTAACACGATACAATGCAACATGTGAGGAGTAAAGGAGACAGCAACCTGGTACAGGACTGACTGTAGGCTGAGTAAAAAAAGGACACTTTTGGAAGAATTGTCAAAAGCAAACAGTGAACAGGAGAAGGGACTGACACAAATAATTTTTCTGAAGTTATAGCCAATGAAAATCAAATTCTGAGAATCTATGTTTCTTTGTACATAAAGCCAGGAAAAATATTCAATAGGGGAAGGAGTAAAAATTAGAAAAAGAAACATTTTAAACTATTTCCCTTGAACTTGAAAAAAAACAACAGTTTTTGAGTACTTTCAGTAAATGTGAACACAGAAGTGTAACCAGAAATGTATATTTTGTACTCAGAATGTTTTCTCTTGTCCTCACCACCCACTTACCATTTGAAAAATGTACCCACTTCTCAAAATGCTGCCCTATGCACTTCAGGACGCAACTTTTTATTTTCAGTAAGTACCACTTGTAACCATAAAAAAGGCTGTTTTAGACTTACATTTATTAGAAAATCATATTTGTATACAATGTAGAGTAGGCAATAGCTCAGAGAATTCTAAACAATCATGCAGTATTTGAACTATAAATTGTTTAAGAGGTACTGAGAAGAAAATATACTCAGTTGAGTACAGTGAGTATGCCTAACTACACCCTTGTGTGAACAGTATTATTAACACTGTAAGAGGGATGTAGATACTGAAAAGGTTTACTAAATGCAATGTGGATGTTATTCTGTTAGAGGATGTATGATTCCTGACAAATGAAGAAAGACTGCAAACAGAAAAATTGCAGGGTAGAAATATAATACAGATCTCATTAAGTGAAATTTGTTCTTGAGTGGCTGTGTTGTTTGAAAAAAACAGTGAAATACTAGACCATGTTTCAAAGGAGGGAAAGCTTAACTTGTGGAAGTTGGGTGGAGAGAACAAGTTTACAGAATTATAGCATTTTATGCATATATAACTAACCTAACAAGGAAAGAGATAATCTGTTTCATCACATAGACTATGTGGTGGTTAACATGAACATTTTAATTACAGGGGACTTTCTGATTTAAGATGGGGAAGTAGAAAGAAAGGGGAAGGTATAAAACAAAGAGGAAGTGGTAAAATGTGGTAAATTAGCTGTGTGGAACAAAAGTCAATGGTCTTACAGAAGGAGGGGTGCTTCAGTCTGAAAATGATTATTTTGCATTGTTGGAAGACTTTGGCTTAGCAGATGCTGATACAATTAAGGCATTTCTGTTTAGGGAGCAATATTATTTACAAGGGAAAAGGGAGGAGGTGTCAGCCTATTTGGGTAAAATACTAAAGCAGGATATAAGTATAATGAGAGAAATGAAAAATGTAAAAGGAGAGGTAAGAGACAGGAACAAATTATGAGTATTGTGGTGCTGTATATAGGAAATAACCAATAATGGAAAGTAAAGAAATTTCCAGAACAAGTTTAGCAATAATTTGAAAAAGACATAAATATTAGTGAACTGGACTTTTCTTTGCCTGCTTTTTTTAAGCTTCCCATCCTGTCCTCTATACCTCACTCTTAGTACCCCTTGTGATGTCTGATAGAGAAAGTCAAAGTGTACCAGTTTTATGGTCAACTGCTATGGATCTCTACTAACATTTCCTTTGAGAAAGTCTTTCCATTTACTACATTTGGGTTGTATAGTCAGACAAATGTCTACCCATTTATTTACCTTCTACTATTCCAAGTTCCTTCAGTTTGCCTATCAGTCTTCTTTCAAGATTTGAGTCTGAGACTTTAGTGAAGTCCAATTGTCAACACTGACTGGGTTTCATTGGTCAAGTTCTGGCATAATGTAGTCATAAAATTATTACAGTTAGACTGAGGTGACCAGTTTTGTACTTATACTGCAAATAAAGAGCTAACCATTCTCTTAGTGTTTTTTCCAGTGACATTTCAATTATTGCGGTCAGGCTTATGGATCTATAGCTTTCTGTGTCATTTCTAGCTTTACTATTTGAAATGACATAACTACTGCAAGTCTATTGTTCCCATAAATCTCAATACCACTGAAAAACAGGTTTACGAATTCTCTTAATATACCTGGTTTTTTTTCAGGATCCTAGAGGATGCTGGTTGTCAGGACCCTTTTTCTCATCATCACTTAAGTCCTTAAGTTTTTTCACCCAGTTTAGAAAGTAACTGTCAGATGTCATAGGATCTTAGAATCATAGGAGAGTACTAGGCTAGCAACCCAGAGGTCATTTTAAGCCTATCCATTTCAAGCAAATATAATACCATAGAAGTACTAATCAATACCCAAGATTGCATTTAGTGATGACTGCCCATGTCTAGGAGGGTTGTGTGCACTGTTCCCAATAGGAATTTACAATGGCCCATCCTTTTATCCAGGGTCCTCTTGAACAGTGTTATAGAGGTGCTCTGTTTCACATGAATTGATAGCCTATTCCAAGGACGTGGCAGTGCTGGGAGATAAATCTGTCTCTCCAGCATGTCCTATTTAAGTTGCAGGCCATATTTAAGTCCCTGGAATGGGTAGCCCTAGACCCATTTGCTTTACGGATATGCAGTAAGTTCATTAGGTATGGATCTTGGGTTGTTCTGTAGGCCAGGCATAAGTCTACCCTAAGAAGTCTATATGATATGTGGTATCGTGACAGGGACTTTAGTTGGTCCATGTAAGGTGCGTTCTGGAGGCCCTTGATCTTCTTTGTTAGAAACTGCTGAGGTCTCTCTAAATGCTGCAGGTGCTTAGTAGAGTACATACTAAATGGGGCATTATACTCAATTATGGGCCAGATAAGTCCTGAGTATGGGGGGGGGGGCTATAACTTCTTTTGCTCTTGAGGATATGCCTTTATTAATCAAATGCGCCATGCAGCTAAGCTTTCCTTACAATGGTAGACACATAGTGGTCAAAGTTAAGGTTGTGGTCAACCTGTGATCCCAGGTCCCTTACCACTGTATGGGTACTTAGGGGATATTGCTGCTGATTTGATAGTGTGAAGGGACATTATTTTTGCTGAAGGGAATAATGATGCATTTCTTTGCATTCAGTTTGAGACCATGACTAAGACACCAGTCAATGGTTTGTGTGAGACCTTCCTGGAGTGTACTGACATCATTTGGGAATTCAGTGGTAGCACTGAGTTTGCAGTCATCTGCAAACTTGGTCAGCCACAACCCTTTAGTTTTGACCTGAACTTCTCAGAAGTATATACCAAGCAGTAGGGAGCCCAGCACTGACACCTGTGGCACCCCACTGGTAACAGGTTTACTGGTTGATGTGGCGTCACCCATTTTGATAGTGTGCATCCAGTTTGTGAGCCAGTTGGCAACCCATCTTACAACAAAGAGGTTTGCATTCAGTTTGGTAAGTTTATTGGTAATGCCTGAATGCAGGATTGTGTTGAAAGCCTTTGCCAAGTCAAGGTTTGCTGCGTGCACAGATTTGTCCTCATCAGTGGTCCTAGTCACACTTTCAAAGAAATCCACCAGATTTAACAGGCAAGATCGGCCCTTCATGAAGCCGAATCTGGAAGGATCCAGGGTTTGGAGGTCACCTATGTCTTTATTCATAAGGTCCATAATAATACGTTCCATGGCTTTACAGATGAAGCTGGTCAGGCTTATGGGTCTGCAATTCCCCTGGTCTGTTGCTAGGCCACCTTTGTGGAGGGGAATAAATGTAGCTGTTCTCCATTCTGCAGGAACAAAGCCTGTGCTTAGCGTCTGATTAAAAAGGGTACTTAGTGGTGATGCTAGTTAATGTTTTAGTGTATTTAGAAGACAACCTGGGTTGTCATATGTCCCCATAGAGGCTGTTTTCTTTGCCTTGGACAGAGGTTTGAGGACCTGTTCTTCAGATATTTAAGGTGGGTGGAAAGTTTGGGGGAGGGTTTGGTGTAAATCAGGATGGAAGAAGGGAGTGAAATCTTTTACCATACCTATCCACTAGCAGGTTTGTTACCTCTGTGGGGTCAGTGTGTGTGATACCATTGACCACCAGTTTTGCACATGCTTGGGTCCTAACTTTTAGGTTATGTACGGAGCTGTAAAAGGCCTTATGGTTATCATTGTCAGTATTTGCTAGGTTTCTCTCAAAGGAGCTCTTGAATCATTTCGTAGAAAACAAAACTAACAAACACAGTACCAAGTGGCTGGGCACCCAAGATAAAACGCTGCTTGGACCAGAAGAGTTTGACTGTTTATTCTTCACACAAAATCCACACAAAGTCAACAAAATGAACACATATATCCAGATAAAAATCGGTTGAGCGCTTTCATCTGCATAAAACAGATTTCATCAGAACCATGAGAAACAAGAGAACAAGTCCATATATAGCAAAATAGGCGCCAAAAATACATTAATTAGCTTCAATTACAAGGCTAATTTAACCACAATCTAAATATTATAAAAGTATTGTTGACATAAAGTGTTGAGATACAAAGGAATGACTATACAATAAGAATACACTAATGAAATGTTGACAATATTCAAATACAATAAAATACCAGAAGAAACAGTAAACATACTGTAGCAATGCCTATAAATAAATATATATGTATATATTGAACTTCCTCAATACTTGTTACTTCAAAAAAATTAAAAACTCATAAAAATTCATTAAAAATTCATTAAAAATTCATGAAACATCACAGCTTGAAAAATATTATATATATGTATATATATAATAGAAATAAAAATAAATAATTAATAAATAATGTATAAATTATTGTAAAAATATACATATAAAAGAATGAATAGTAAATTGTTTGAATGTATATATAATAATAATATATATTGATATAAGTCAAACATAATAATCAACTGTCCAAAATGAGAAAGGGTTTAATGCTAATATGATCGATTAAACCAGGTTTAGTCGTGGCATCACATAATATTTGCCATTTGCTTTCCAAGAGTGCTAAATGACATTTCCAGTTGCCACCTGTAGCTGTGTGGTCTGCAAGGTCTAAAATACTAAAAAGAAAGGAATGCTCAATGCCTTTGTCTAGAATATGTTTGCTTAAAGCATTGTTAGGATCCTGCTTCCTTATTCTATATGTGTGTTCATAAATTCTGGTCCTAAATTTCCTTTCTGTCTTACCAATATAGTATGCATCACACGCTATACAAGTGGCGACATAAACTAATCTGGGTGTATTACAATTCCCCCCCATACTATATAAACTACTTTTAGTAATATTATTCAACTTTACAACCTTGACTTCATTAATAAACTTACATTGCTTACATGTACCACACTTTTTGGTGTGTTTTGATCTATTAGCTTCTCTATAATTGTCCTTTCTCCTTTCCAGCATCCTTTTAATATTTTGCGAAGTTTTATAAACAAATTTAGGTACATTCCCTACAATGTTACTGATTTCATCCGAAATTTTGAAAAGATTCCAATGTTTCAACAAAATCTCCTTCATAAAATTTACATAAGGACTATACATAAGTACACAAATACAACTTCTTTGCTCACTTTTCTTCTCTTTAGAAATAAAAGGTCTTCCTAATAAGGGTGGGTATTTGTTACCCCATTCCTTCTTGACATATCCCTGTATAGTTGTAATCAATTTGTCAGCGTACCCCCTATTAGTAAATATGTTGTGTATAGTGCTCAAGTCTCTTTCCATTGTCACTCTGTTGGAAGACATCCGAGCAGCACGTATACATTGGCCCTTAAAAACATTTTTAAAAATGTGTGGTGGGTGACAACTATCATAAAATAAATAATCATTCGAAAATGTTTTTTTCCTATATATCCTGGACTGAAATTCTGTACCAGTGGAATAAACATAGGTGTCTAAATACGCAATACCTTGAGACTCCACATTGTATGTAAATTTTAAAAAATCAGTTGTATTGTTCAAATATTCAATAAATTCATGTATCAAATGAACTGGTCCATTCCACAAAACAAATAAATAAATCGTCCAAGTACCTGGTGTAATATGTCATAAACTTATAGTACTCACTGGGAAAAATGAACAATGATTCCCATTCCAACATTACCAAATTAGCAAAGACTGGGGCACATGAAGCCCAAAGCCACATCAAAGGCATTGCTACAGTATGCTTACTGTTTCTTCTGGTATTTTATTGTATTTTATTGTATTTGAATATTGTCAACATTGCATTAGTGTATTCTTATTGTATCTCAACACTTTATGTCAACAATACCTTTATAATATTTAGATTGTGGTTAAATTAGCCTTGTAATTGAAGCTAATTAATGTATTTTTGGCGCCTATTTTGCTATATATGGACTTGTTCTCTTGTTTCTCATGGTTCTGATGAAATCTGTTTTATGCAGATGAAAGCGCTCAACCGATTTTTATCTGGATATATGTGTTCATTTTGTTGACTTTGTGTGGATTTTGTGTGAAGAATAAACGGTCAAACTCTTCTGGTCCGAGCAGCGTTTTATCTTGGGTGCCCAGCCACTTGGTACTGTGTTTGTTAGTTTTGTTTTCTACGAGTTCTTTGGTTGCATTGAGATGGCTGAAGTTCCCGAGGTCATGCCAGCTTCATCGGACAAAGAGGAGCTTGCATCTTTAAGAGCCGAGGTTACGTCACTGCAAGCCGACGTTGGGAAGCTGTTGGATATGGTTAGCAAACTAGCGACACTTGCTAACACAAGTAAGGAACAGATACTAACGGCTAGCAATGGACCGGACAATTTTGTAGTGGCAAATGGTTGTACAATGTACAGGCAAGGAACGGAGTCTATTTCTAACAGTTTTTCGGAAATACCTAACGCTCAACCCCACAGTTCAAAAGGAAATCTTCCTGAAGGGGTAACACTAACTCAGTCTCAACGGCTAAACACGAAGGAGGCAGCCGTTGAAGAAAATCATTTAAACATTTCCTTAGAAGCAGACTGTACTTTTGATTTCAGTCTGTTTCATTTAGACGACGAAACGCAACGAATGGGGGCCAGACCGAAAAGGAAGGAAGTTGTTAAAACATATTCTACGGTGGCTAAGCGCCATGATACACAGAAAGGTACTGTTAACAATAGTAAAAAAGCTATATCTAGTCCTAAGGACATACAAAATATGCAAAATAAGAAGAAAAGTTGCTCAGTTGTTGATAATAAACGTTTTAAACATTTAGATGTTGACAATTTTATTAATGGAGATGTTGTTTTTAGACACAATGAATGTTGTAATGATTTTAATAGAACACACTTGAAGTATGATGATGGTGGTGTAAAGCAAAGGATTTATGCATTAGGCAAGAAGTTATTACAGGCTAAAAGTATAAAGATTGATAATGCATATCTGCAACAGTGTATTAATTTATGTATCATACCTAAAGGGCTACGATTTTTTAAATTACCCTTAGGGTTAGAGTATACAGACAATATTATGCATGACTTCAGCAAAATGTTTGATCAATTTGGTATTTTATTCATGGAGAAACTTATCAAATGTAATGAAGAGAAAATGGTGCATATTACTAATGACATTGATACACCTAATGAAGAAATATTACAACATGAGCATTTTGATCAGTGGTATGATTTATACCACAAACAATTTAGCACAGTGGAAAATAGGGCGTCTACTATTTTTAATAGAAAGAACAGCAAAATTGATAGAGACTTGATGTCATACAAACAGCAGAGGGCATATGTATGGCCACAGAGCAGAAAAAATGTTACTCGATCAGTAAAGGGAAATGAGAAACTGAATAAGGATAGGAAGGACACATGGGTTACAGATGAAGATGAAAATTTTCAAGGGGGACGGTTTCATCCAGCCCCCAAATATTACAGAAGGAGATACTAGATCCAGTGTTAACCCCATTGATTGATCCAGATTTTAAGGTAGTAAATGGTTCTCAGACTAATATCGAAGACCCTATTACATGTATCAGTATTTTGAATGAACACACCTCTGTTATTACACATACTTACAAAGGTTTAAAGGTCTACAACTACACGGACACACCTATTTCTGACGAATTTTGCACCTTATTTTTTAAAGGAATGAAATTCATTCCTACAGCTTGTCTCAATATTTTCGACACTATTAAGGAGACTAAACTTTTTTGTCGAAGGATGAATTTGGCCATTCAGTTCAAGGATATGGATAGAGAAAATAACAAGGTGCAGGATAAGGTGGATCAACTGGATAGACTAAAGAAAAAAAGTTCATATGTCCCCAGTTACCACCCTATAGTAGCGCAATACGAAAAACTAGTTGCGAATGATATGTATTAGTTTTACTATCGAACTAAGAAAAATATTAAATATTCTCCCAAAAGTTATCAGGATAACTTAACTCCTATAGAGAGGGACTGTTTGAACAAAGTTATAGGTAATAGTGATCTTAGGGTCATGAAGCCGGACAAAGGGGGTGGGATTGTGTTATTCAACACCACCAACTACAATCAAGAAATTTTGAATATTTTACATCAATCCGGCAACTATGAAGAAGTGTCCCTTAATCAGGTCAACATTGGTTATAAACGTATTGATCTTGCCATTGAGGAATACTTACTTGATAATCGGATATCAAATGAGATATATGAATTTATTAGAGTGGAATTCCCTAAGATGGCTTCAATTATAGGGATTCCAAAAATACACAAGAACCTTGAGAAACCCCCATTTAGACCAATAATTTCAGGATCCAAGTCTAAAACTTACAATTTGGGGGTAACTATTGACACGTGGACTAAGCACGTATATAACAATGTAGACCATCTTACAAAAGATTCTTGGAATTTTTTGAGTAAATTGACCCCTATGATTTGGCAAAAAGGATTGACATTTTTAACAATTGATGTTGTTGACCTTTTCTCCAGTATTCCTAGGGAGAAGGGGTTGGATTATTTTTTCAACAGTTTAAAGAGGTTTTCTGGTTTAAGTTTTGAGAGAATTAACCTGATAGTTGATATGATGGGTTTGGTCCTTGACCATAACTATCTTCATTTTCAGGGTGAATTGTTCAGACAGAGCAGAGGGGTAGCAATGGGGGCTTCATGTGCCCCAGTCTTTGCTAATTTGGTAATGTTGGAATGGGAATCATTGTTCATTTTTCCCAGTGAGTACTATAAGTTTATGACATATTACACCAGGTACTTGGACGATTTATTTGTTTTGTGGAATGGACCAGTTCATTTGATACATGAATTTATTGAATATTTGAACAATACAACTGATTTTTTAAAATTTACATACAATGTGGAGTCTCAAGGTATGGCGTATTTAGACACCTATGTTTATTCCACTGATACAGAATTTCAGTCCAGGATATATAGGAAAAAAACATTTTCGAATGATTATTTATTTTATGATAGTTGTCACCCACCACACATTTTTAAAAATGTTTTTAAGGGCCAATGTATACGTGCTGCTCGGATGTCTTCCAACAGAGTGACAATGGAAAGAGAATTGAGCACTATACACAACATGTTTACTAATAGGGGGTACCCTGCCGAATTGATTACAACTATACAGGGATATGTCAAGAAGGAATGGGGTAACAAATACCCACCCTTATTAGGAAGACCTTTTATTTCTAAAGAGAAGAAAAGTGAGCAAAGAAGTTGTATTTGTGTACTTATGTATAGTCCTTATGTAAATTTTATGAAGGAGATTTTGTTGAAACATTGGAATCTTTTCAAAATTTCGGATGAAATCAGTAACATTGTAGGGAATGTACCTAAATTTGTTTATAAAACTTCGCAAAATATTAAAAGGATGCTGGAAAGGAGAAAGGACAATTATAGAGAGGCTAATAGATCAAAACACACCAAAAAGTGTGGTACATGTAAGCAATGTAAGTTTATTAATGAAGTCAAGGTTGTAAAGTTGAATAATATTACTAAAAGTAGTTTATATAGTATGGGAGGGAATTGTAATACACCCAGATTAGTTTATGTCGCCACTTGTGTAGCGTGTGATGCATACTATATTGGTAAGACAGAAAGGAAATTTAGGACCAGAATTTATGAACACACATATAGAATAAGGAAGCAGGATCCTAACAATGCTTTAAGCAAACATAGTCTAGACAAAGGCATTGAGCATTCCTTTCTTTTTAGTATTTTAGACCTTGCAGACAACACAGCTACAGGTGGCAACTGGAAATGTCATTTAGCACTCTTGGAAAGCAAATGGCAAATATTATGTGATGCCACGACTAAACCTGGTTTAAACGATCATATCAGCATTAAACCCTTTCTCATTTTGGACAGTTGATTATTATGTTTGACATATCAATATATATTATTATTATATATACATTCAAACAATTTACTATTCATTCTTTTATATGTATATTTTTACAATAATTTATACATTATTTATTAATTATTTATTTTTATTTCTATTATATATATACATATATATAATATTTTTCAAGCTGTGATGTTTCATGAATTTTTAATGAATTTTTAATGAATTTTTAATGAATTTTTATGAGTTTTTAATTTTTTTGAAGTAACAAGTATTGAGGAAGTTGAATATATACATATATATTTATTTAAAGGCATTGCTACAGTATGTTTACTGTTTCTTCTGGTATTTTATTGTATTTTATTGTATTTGAATATTGTCAACATTTCATTAGTGTATTCTTATTGTATAGTCATTCCTTTGTATCTCAACACTTTATGTCAACAATACCTTTATAATATTTAGATTGTGGTTAAATTAGCCTTGTAATTGAAGCTAATTAATGTATTTTTGGCGCCTATTTTGCTATATATGGACTTGTTCTCTTGTTTCTCATGGTTCTGATGAAATCTGTTTTATGCAGATGAAAGCGCTCAACCGATTTTTATCTGGATATATGTGTTCATTTTGTTGACTTTGTGTGGATTTTGTGTGAAGAATAAACGGTCAAACTCTTCTGGTCCGAGCAGCGTTTTATCTTGGGTGCCCAGCCACTTGGTACTGCTCTTGAAGGATTTGACAAGTCGTCTTATTTGCCTGTTAAGGCTGAGAAGGGTGCTTTCCTATTGTTGGGTCCTTGTCTTTGTTTTCTTGGACAGCAACTTTTTGCATTTATTGTAGATTTTGTTGATGCTGAAAGTCCACAATGGAAGCTTGATTTTACATGGGGCTCTGGCTTTGATTCTGTCTGTTATAGTGAGTTTATAAACTAATGCAAGTGACTGTACATGGCATTAGTGTAAGCTTCACCATAGTTACCACTTTCAGCTTGGGGTGTGACTTGGAATGCATTTATACCTTCAATTAGACAGATATAGTTTGTCTTTTTGAACCTTTTTAGTCTGATTTCACCCTTAGCGAGTCCTGGTGTTCATGCCAGTTTAAAGGTGACTGATTTGTGGTCAGTTTTAATTAATGAGGGTCCAACAGTTGCAGCAGTGTACCTGTTTAACATGCTGGTAGGGCCAAATCTAGAATGTTTGTTCCTCTTGTTGGGTTATGGACAGTTTGTTCCAGGGCATTTAAATTCACAAAGTCAAGGAACTTTTGTGCTAGCAAGTTTGGGCTACAGTAGGTTTCCCACTTGATGGTGGGATAATTGAAATCACCCATAACCGGTGTGTGTTCAGTATAATTTGGATTGTCTTCAGTTTAGTTAAGTAGTCTTTTTGGGAGTCGTGACCCATGGACGGGGATCTATAACTGGCTAAGACTTGAATGGAAGTCTTATCCACTGTAGCCTGGACCTGGAGCATGTCCATGGAACTGTCCAGTCTAACTAGATGGGAGGTGAATTTATCCTTAATATAGATTGAATTACCATCTCCTTTAGTTTTCACATGGTCATTTTGTGGTCTAAAGGTGTGGAAGGCATTGTAACCTTGCAAGGCCAGTGTACTCTCTGAGGCCTTAAACTAGGTTCTACATCTTCTAGTGATAGATGTGCTACCACGGAGTGCAGTTTTTGGTTTAAGGTCTTAACATTTAGCAGCATAACCCTTATTTTGTTTGATTGGTTAATTTCATGCCAGAAATGTTGTTTTTGAGACCTTGCCTAAAACAGGCACTATGGAGGAGGCAAAAGACTTTGCCAGAGACCGACAGCCTAGGGGTGCCAGGTG
Source organism: Protopterus annectens (assembly GCF_019279795.1). Taxonomy (NCBI): domain Eukaryota; kingdom Metazoa; phylum Chordata; order Ceratodontiformes; family Protopteridae; genus Protopterus; species Protopterus annectens. The sequence continues at coordinate 1,615,841,538 of NC_056732.1, read as the reverse complement.
CAAATCGTCTCTGGCAAAGCAGTGGGGTTTGTTGACCATGGCTTCCCAGGTGGACAGGAACTGGGTCCCCTTGGAATGATACCAAAAGCTAAGTCAATTACTGAAATCAATCATTTTTGTTTATACTGTGGTATCATTCTAGGTGAGGGTAGTATACTGCTCAAGGCTAGGGACATAGCTGCTTGAGACACATTCTCAAAGAACTCGACCATGTATCTCTTCATATAGTCTAGAGAGGTACATGTCAAATCATTCACACCAATATAAACTATGACAAAATCATAATGGTACTTGGTGCTGAGAAACCTTAGTTCCTGTGTGATTTGGTGCATCCTAGCACCAGACAGGCAGCTGATCGTGACTTTCTCCTTGTCCAGCCTGGTGAGTGGGACAGCCTTGTGTCTCTTTATTGAGTCTCCAATAACAAGAAAAGTTATTTTTTGAGTACTATGTCTTATGGTTGGTGGTGAGACACTGTTGTTGGTATGTGTCATGGGTGCTGTGGAGACTGTGTTAGCTGTAGCAGACTTGTGTTTTGGAGGTCTCTGGTGTTTCTGTACATTTTTCAAGACAACCTTCATGCATGTGGATTTACATGTTTGATGCGTATGATATGTTTGAGTAGTGGTATGTGTATGAGTAGTGGTACTGCTTGTAACTGTTCCAGCCTTCTCTAAGATAACGATCAGAATCAACAGTTCCTTCAGTTCTACGTCTTCAATGCAATGTTTTTCCTCACTGAGTAATTGCTGTACCTCTATCTTAGGGACATAGTAATATGGAAACATTGCTAAAAAAGTGACAACAAAGACCATGAGATGACTAGGCCTATACACCATTAAGCAGATGCACAATGGTGCTCACCTCCCAGATCCAGTGGCCTATAGTGCCTAACCATTCAGTCATGAATAATATCCTTAAAGGTAATAAAACAGCATAAACTAAGAGTACTTTGATTTAAGAACTATCTCTCCGGCAAGTCTTGTTTATTTGTTAGTGTAGATTCAGGCCTGTAGTGTGAGTGTTTGTAGTGCCACTGGTTTTGCAAAGCAAGAGGAGGCCAAATAGAAATGGGTTTTCATTGACCAAAAAGCAAATCATGGGTCACCTTGGAGTAACATGTAGGTTTCTGAGCATAAAAAGAATCCGATTAATGGATCAAGATAATTAAAGGATTTAAGGCCTCTTTTTTTTCTTAGTTATCTTTGAGACTTTCCAGTTGAGTAGTATGTTTGTATTCATATATACAAAAAGTGCATTGTATTCAGGCCTGATTATGGTAATGGAAGCGCACTGCATTCTTGTAGTTTTATCTTGTAAGGAATACTTCTGCAACGGTTAAATAATATTACTGCTGCTCCTCCTCACCAAAACCTGTTATGTACATCATGCACTCATCTTTACCTGTCACTATATATATATATATATATATATATATATATATATATATATATATATATATATATATATACATATATATATTCTAACCCATTACGTTATACCATAATCTGTTGCTCAGTATTATTCTAGTGGATAACCTCACATTGTTTAATCATATTTTTTCAATATAGACCCCTATTACATTTAGACTAAATGTTTAATTGCATACCTTATCATTTATATGACGTAAAGTTCAGATGTTTAATTTTTACTTTGTGTTATTACTTTTACTTTCAATGCAACTCTTTTATTTATATTTGGTATGTTAAGATTAAATTAATAACAAGTGGAATTGTTCCTATTATGATGTGTCTGAGCAGTAGTTTGAGTTATCCCATTGGTGTATGCTAGCTAAGTAATATGTATGGAAACCCCTTAATTTATTAACAGAAATGGATGAAAGTGGATAATGATAATAATTTTGTGGTCAGAAAAAAGTAGGACAGATGAATTGACTTAACGGAACTACCTACATGAATTACTTAAGTGTGCAAGTGTGTGTGTGTGTGTGTGTGTGTGTGTGTGTGTGTGTGTGTGTGTGTGTGTGTGTGTGTATATATGGGTCTAGGTTATAATGTCGACAGATGGGAAGACCGACAGCGAAATCACCGATGCGAGAAGATCGCCGGATGAAAACACCGACGCGGAGAACACCGAGATGGGGAAAGGATGTGTAAGTATGCGGTAGTGACTGACGTTAGGGTGCGAGTAAGGTAAGTGTGCGATGTTGGCGGTCTGTAGGGGTAGGGGTGGGTTAAGTGAGTTAGGGTTAGGGCGCGAGTTAGGTAAGGGTGCAGTAGTGACTGTTTTGGGTTAGGGGCGGGTTAAGTGAGTTAGGGTTAGGGCGCGAGTTAGGTAAGGGTGCAGTAGTGAATGTTTTGGGTTAGGGGCGGGTTAAGTGAGTTAGGGTTAGGGCGCGAGTTAGGTAAGGGTGCAGTAGTGACTTTGGGTTAGGGGCGGGTTAAGTGAGTTAGGGTCAGGGAGCGGGATAGGTTAGTGTGCGATAGTGACGGACCTTAGGGTTAAGGTTTCGGTTAGGGTAGTGGATAGTTGTGTATGTAAGGTTTAGTGTTTGTTTGTTAGGATTTAGGTGTGCTTGTGTTGTGTGTGTGGTTTTTGGTCAGGGAATTTGTTTTGTTTATTGGTTGTTGTGATGATGTGTTGAGTGTGTGTGGTGTCGTGTTTGTGAGCTGTCGATGATGTGGTGTCGGTGATGTTGTTGTCGATGTTGTGTGCTGTCGGTGTTATAACCTAGAACCGTATATATATATATATATATATATATATATATATATATATATATATATATATAATCTGTAGTCTTGACCACAGATAGTAATTTCTATAACTTGCCGTGTCCAAGACTGCAGTGTTGAGACATACCTAAGTTGTGATCAATATATATATGACAGACATAGCACTATTAAAATACATATTGTCACTTTATTCATACTGATTGTAACAAATTCACAAAGAATCTTGTCATATACTGTACATAACAGATTTGCCAGTTGATGTAGGATAAACCCTAGGACACCTGCTAAGCAAGGCAGATCTCTGCATGGATATGAGTATCTAGTTATAGGGAAGTGATTGATAGAATTCAGTTTGCATGCAGTCCCTTATTTAGAAAAAAGATAGAACAACACAGTATTTGAAACAAGCAAGTAAAATTAGAAACAAGACACTCCATTATCAGTGTCTTTTGATGAGGAAGTTTTCTGGTGTCTCATGTGGGAGAATATGTACCCCCACCCCCCATAACTTTATATATACTAACGCTCTCTGAGACTGCATAACAATGGGCAAGAAACTTAATTCATGAACCTTGCTATTTAGATTCAAATTTTCAAAGGGGGAACCCACTAGACAATGACTCATTCTTTTTTTTTTTTTTTTTTAATTTTTTGAGGAACCCAACCTTGCTATGGCCCCCAAGTCTCTTGTTTGGCTATACTACTACTACTGCTCCATTTGTTGTTAAGTGAGATGACACCCTACTGACCTATTCCATGTCCTGAAAGTTAACAATCAGAAAATGGGAGTGGTGTGGACATCTGCTGTGAGTTAAGTAGCTTTTTGTTATGCACACCTAACCCCTCGCCCTGGTCATGACAACTTCTTCAGTTCCTTGCCATGAGTGTCAGAGGCATGGTTTTATAGATACAAACTTTCCTGACAAGTAGATCAGTGTGTCCTACCTTACCCGCTATGTCAATTAAACTATAGCCCCTCCCTTTTCTCTGAAAAGCAAAAATGAACGCATCAGTGTTTAATGAAATTTTTCGGTTACTTAATGATTTGTTGTTTTAAGGTGATAGAAGAAATAAAAAAATAAGAAGTTGAAAGCCAGAGGTCATATAAGATTTTATTTGAGATGAAATGTGAGATGCTGAGACGACTGTTGTAAAGTACCACCTGCAGGAAAATATAATTTTTTCTCTCTCCTCTCTAAATTAGAACAAACCTACCAAAAAATAAGTAGATTTGCTTCCAATCTACCATATAAATCCCACCACTGTCTCACTCTTGAGTCTTTATTATGGCCTAAATTTCAGAAACAACCTATTCTTCCACAACTACACATTACACACTCCATACTCTATAACCCCACTTTCTGCCACTCCATCTGTAACAGCATATCACTCTATAACCCTACACGTCAGCTTTGCACTTGTGACAAACATCTTCTAGACATCTACAGGCTCACTAAAAATATAGGCAAGTCCATCTACAAATTCTCTGTCACTCATTCCTGGAATTCCCTTCCCCTTAATATAAGAAGTATCCCTCATGAGGCCCAATTTAAACACGAGCTTAAAAACTACCTAGTAATCACCTGGTCCTGTCCATGCCAAACTCCAGCCTGATACTAGACTGCTCTCTTCCTAATTTCTTCTCCCTTACTCTAAGCATATAGCTTATTTTTCTACTTGTCTCTCTAATGCTTCCCTTACTTTCTTTACCCTACTCCCCATTTCTTGTAAGTACTGCTAAACATGGAGTTTCCAGCTGTTTAGCTGTATATATTTTGGCATATTGAACTTATTTGATGTTATGTACCTGATTTTTTCTGCATCTTGAACAAAACTGAGTAAAACCGTGTTTTCAACCCTTCAATTTATAACTACATGAAACTATATCATTGTAAACATAGCTATTTTTGTGATATTTCTGTAATAGCTGTGATATTGTTACTTGTATCTGGAGCTTTTCTCCACTGAAAATGGGACCCTGGCTCATTTGGACTAACCCCTTTAACAAATGACAATAAATAAATAAATAAATAAATAAATAAATACATTTATCACATCTCCCTTACTTATTAGATTCTTAATGCAGTGCTTTATTTTCAGTATTCGTTAGACTATCATTTCCAAATTGTTTTCTATACAATGATTACTGATTGTGCTGCACACTATTTGTCCTGTTTTTGCTATTCTTTAACATTAATCTGCAGGAATATGTATGCAACTAATGGATTTATTTGTCTTCAAAGTACTTTAGTTAACATGTCATTTTTGCTGTACCTTATATACACTCCCTACATGTCACCTGGGTTAATGCTGCTAAAATGCTCTCGGCAGCAGTCTGCATTTTGCAGTGCTTCACTAAATACATATTGGTAATGCTAATACTCTGCTCTTTTCCATTTATTCTCAGTATTCTTAGACCTTTGTTTTGCTTCAAGTATTTTGAAGACAGTGTCTGCGTTCAATTCACTTAAAAGCAATATAATGATCTGTCTGATAAAGAGTTTCAGTTGCTGAGGTCTGCTGTAAACAACAGCATACATTTTAATCCAAATCAAATAAGATAGAAATCCTTGTACTTTGAATTCTTGGTGATGACCTTGAATGCTTGTCTGCTCATCCTTCTTTTATAGTATTAATCTTCCCTTCCCAGTAACGGTACTTCCTTTCAAACACACTGTATAATTTAATACTTATTTTTGTTCCGATTTCTGTCCATGCTGATAGCAATCAGAACATGAAAGTGTAGACTGTTGTAGCTGAGTCAATGCTGCAAGCTTTGTTATCCATGTGCCCCCCTTTCCACTTATCAAAAGCAGAAACAGTGATCTAGTGATCATTTCACTTGACCAAATGTGCTGCCATACATAAAACTAATGGAAGTACTGGTTCCAATAGGAGTGGGCTTCCAGATGTATTCTGGATCACAGAGGTTCTGTAACAGTACTGCAGATTGCTAGGTTTTAGGTTCATTGCAAAGGTGAGCATTTATAACAATCTTTAGCCCTTTTTCAAACATTTACCGTGACACAGCTCTGTAACACTGAAGCCAGACGGCTTTGGTGTAAGATATGATTTACAGAAATAGTGCATTAAAGATGTCATTAATGCTGCACTGACAATTCAGTCTGTTCCACCACTGCAGCCTGCAGTAGAGTGTGATAGAATTCTGCATTCCCTCACTGCAGGCTAGAGAAAAGTGTGATAGAATGTTGCATTCCCTCCCTGCAACTTGCAGCAGAGTGTGATAGAATTCTGCATTCCCTCCCTGCACCCTGCAGCAGTGTGATAGAATTCTGCATTCCCTCCCTGCACCCTGCAGCAGAGTGTGATAGAATTCTGCATTCCCGCACTGCAGCCTGCAGTCGAGTGACAGAATTCTGCATTCCCTCCCTGCAGCCTGCAGCAGAGTGTAATAGAATTCTGTATTCTGTCCCTGCAGCCTGCAGTAGAGTGTGATAGAATTCTGCATTCCCTCCCTGCAGCCTGCAGCATAGTGTGATAGAATTCTGCATTCCCTCACTGCACCCTGCAGTAGAGTGTTATAGAATTCTGCATTCCCTCCCTGCGGCCTGCAGCAGAGTGTGATAGAATTCTGTATTTCCGCCCCTGCAGCCTGCAGTAGAGTGTGATAGAATTCTGCATTCCCTCCCTGCAGCCTGCAGTAGAGTGTGATAGACTTCTGCATTCCCCCCTGCAGCTTGTAGTACAGTGTGATAGCATTATCTAGCTAAATGAATTGCTGAAGGTCCTGTTTTCATTCTAAACTGTGTGTTAGCAACCTAGGAAAATCCCCTGAGCATTAGGCATTAAAATCTGAACATAGAATGTGTTTACTTGTGAGGAGAAGGAGAATTTGACAGAACTGCTGATATTACCAGAAGTCATATTGTCATAAGCTTTGTGAGGAGGAAACAATGCTTTCACCTTTGAACTCATTAAATATAGCACTCCTTCATTTTCTATCTATAGATGTAGTAGGCATACTTTGATCGTAAAGAACCATGGGTGTGACCTCTATTGGAATGATTCAAGCAGCGTCTTCTGTGGTTATGCAATACAGTCTGGGAGTGGTATTTCTTTCCACACTCTGAGCAGCAGTAGACAGATATTGGTCTGTTATCATGGGTACAGCTCTTCCTGAGGGCTCTATTCTCCACTACTCTCCTTGCCAAGGTGGTTTCATAAATAGTGAGAACTTCCTTCACTTCCCATTTCCAGGAAATCTTGTCTGAGGTGAGATAATACCGGTTGTTCATCCTGATGGAGAGATCACTGAGGTCATACTTGCATATGTCCTTGTAGTGCAGTTTGGGTCACTCTTTTAGCCTCTTTCCAGACTACAGTTCTCCAAAAAGGAAGACTTTCAGTATTCAGCCATCCGTCATGCATGAGACATGGCCCACCCAATGCATATGTCTCTTTTTCAGGAGGGTGAACATGGATATGGTCCTGTCCTTGCACTGTGCTGTTGGGAATCTTGTCCTTCTGTGAAATACCAAGTATGTGTCTAAGGCAGTGCATATGGAATACATTGATCCGCTGCTCTTAGCGCAGAGTGCATGTTTCACTGGCATATAGTAATGTGCTCAAAAGACAAGCTGTGTAAACCTGCACATTGGTGTGCACAGTGAGCTTATTATTAGCCCATACTCTGTTTGCCATCCTGGAAAATGTTGGCATTTTTTCAATGCACTTGTTCATCTCGCTATCAAGCAACAAGTTGTCAGAAATTATAGAGCCTAAGTTCATGAACTCATGAAAAACCTCCAGCTCATAGTCACTCACCATGAGTGATGTCTCATTACCCACATTTTGGCCGATCACTTGGGTCTTCTTTAAACTGATCTTGATGCCAAATTTCACACATGCATCCACAAAGCGAGTCATGAGTGATTAAGTTTTTCTTGAGTGTGAGCCACAATAGCTGTGTTATCAGTGAACTGGAACTCCCTTAGACACTTCCTAAGGACCCTGGTATTTGATCCAAGTCTTGACAGTTTGAAGACATTGCCATCCATTCTGGTTTGGAGAAAGATGCTCTCTTTAGCAGTTCCAAAAGAAAATTTCAACAGCACTGAAAAGACGATACCAAACAATGTTGGAGTCAGTACACACCCATGCTTTACTCCACTGAGAATCTAAAAAAGTGGATCCGTTGTACATGATGGTCCCCTTCATGCCTTCCTTGAAAGCCCTGGTAATGTTAAGCAGTATTGCAGGACAGCAGATCTTTGCCAGAACCGCAAACAAACGTTTCCTACTGACAAAGTCAAATGACTTGGTCAGATAATGAAGGCAATATACAGAGGTTTATTCTGCTTCCTGCACTTTTCTTGTTGTTGCCTAACAGAGAAAAGCATGTCTGTATTAAACCATCCAGCTCTAAGCCAATACTGAGATTCAGGGTAAACTCTCTATGCAAGAACATGTAGCCTCTTCAGGACAACATGTGCAAATAGCTTCCCAAAGATACAGAGAAGGGAGATGCCATGATAGTTGTTGCAGTCACTTTTGTCACCCTTATTCTTATAGATAGTATCTATGTTAGCATCCCTCATATCTTGGGGGGCACTACATTCTCTCCAGCATTGTATTACATGCAGCTGGGAGATTAGAGTACCACAGATACATTTAATGATTTCTGAGGGAATGCCATCTTTTCTGAGGTTCTTCCTGAATAGAGTAGTTTTAATGCATCACTGAGTTCCTCCAAGGTGGGCTCAGCACTGAGTTCAGTCATAGTTGGCAGAGGCTCAATGGTATTCAGAGATCCTTCCAGTACTATGGTCTCTTTGGCATGCAGCAGTGAATAGTGTTCCACCCAGCATTCCATCTGCTTGGTTCTGTCCTTCAATACCCCATCTATGTCTGACTTAAGTGGGGCAATCTTCCTTTGTGATGTTTTTTCCCATTGTACATTCCTCACATGTTACCAATGCCAGTGGCCTGCTGAACCTTGAAGTAAAGTTGGAGCCAATAATCATTTGCACACTGCTGAGCTACCTGCTGCACTTGGAACTGAACACACTAGAGTGCCTGCAAGTGCCTGTGAAGACCTGTGTGCAGCACGTGCCTGTCTCTTTCTCAATTAGGGGTGTCAGCATGTTAGTGTGGGCTTCAAACCAGTCAGCACACTTGACTGTCCTCTTTCCAAAGATAGATATTGCAGTGGTATAGAGAGCATCCTGTAGTTTTTCCATTGCTTGTTGGTGTCACTGTCATTCAGGCATGGCAAGTGCTTCAACAAACTCATGTACTTTCGAAGGGTCACAACACTTGTTGGGCAAGTGAAGCTCATCAGCCTGAGAGGACAACCCTCATAAACTGTGATTTACAACACCCACTGCCTTGCAGCAATACCTAGTCATGGTGAAGGCTTCGGGAGTAAACCCCAAGGAAAACTCCAGAGATGGAGCCCCTAAGGCAGTTTGAGGCTGTACTCAGACTCACTCTGGCAGCACCTTGCCTTTTCACTTGGACTACACCAGTGGCATGGAGAGGGGCAACTGCTGCTGGGTATTAGCTGTTTTCTCATATTCTCTTGCCCAGGCCTGCACTCTGGAGAGGCCACTCCTACTTGGCTCTGTGAGCAGTGACACAACTTTTTGTAACAACTTGTAAACATATATGGCCATAGCTTCTGTTTTACTTCCACCACTGGCAACTATTAGTTAAATGGTGGATTGTCCAAAGCTTTGTCTGTTTTAGATAAACCAAATATCTTGCTTACCTTTGGATTTTTAATAGTTAAGAATTAGGCTACTTTATTGTCAATAGCTCCATCATACAACCATTCTCCTATTAAGAAATCTGCCAAAACATTTGCCCTCTTTAAATCTGAAAGAGGAATGGCTTGTAAAATGTATTATCAGACAACATATTTAACATATTATTGATATAAAATTTCTTATTTAAAACAACCAAGGCATTACCTTTGTCCATCTTAGTCACAATACAAACGATGTTAAAAAAATGTTTTTTTCTATAATCCCACATAAGACTGGGTTAGAGTGGTTTTACAAATATTTATGTCATTAACTATATCCTGGACCATAATATGATTCTTACCTTATGGTCCCTTATGGAGGCAGTTCTTGAAAATAATTTCATTATTTTTGAACACCAACTATTTAAACAGAGGAAGGGGGTAGCAATGGGGGCAGCTTGTGCCCCCATTTTTGCTAATATTGTCCTAGCCTACTGGGAGACTAACTTTATATTTAACTCTGCATTTAATAATTGTTGGTCTCTCTATGGATGATTTTTAGATGATATCAGAATTTTTTGGACAGACTGTGAGGCTAAGTTGGAACAGTTCTTTGAATATTTACATGCTACTATTTAATTTTTAAAATTTATCATGTCTTCTCAAATTGATCAGATTAACTATTTACATACTACTATTTTTAATAATAAAACAAATCTATGATCTACAGAAAACGTACCTACTCTAACTCTTTACTACACTTCAATAGTTGGCATACAATGCACCAAAAGAAATATTTTGGTTAAAGGACAATGTGCCCAGTTAGCCCGTATAGTGTTGGATGACTTGAAATTTTATGATGAGTGTTGGACTTTAAAGGTGATGTTAGAGAAATGGGGTTATCCTGACTATTTTCTTAAAAACATATTCAGTGAAGTACAAGTAAAGAGAACTGCTGGGCACTTTACCCCACTTTTAGGTACTGTGAAGGGGAGGCATTAGTACCAACCAAGAGCAAGAAGGATCTGGAAAATAACCAATTTTTTTAAAGCACTTGTCTTAACTTTTAACAGTCATTTTTTTTGATATTAGAACCATCATAGAAAAAAAACTGGAGTGTCTTCAGGACTGACAATGAATACACCAAAACCATGGGCAAAGTCTCATGTACAGTATACAGAATGGACATTTGCTTTAAAAATTTACTTGAAAGAAAAACTTTTCTATGAGGATGGCAGGATGATTAACTGCGGCCACTGTTCACAGTGTAAACATATTTTGGAATCTGATGGTTTGTACCCGAACAATTTTGGGGTGATAAATCTATCCAAAAAGTACTATTTTGGTAATAAAGGTGTGAGATATCTGGCTAAGTGCCAGACTTGCCCATGTTTTTATATAGGAAAAACAAAGTGTATCTTAATGGGAAAAAGGATATGACAAACACACTAAGCATATTGATGAATATGCTGATCACATGTTTAATTTTATAATTATTGACCATGTAGATTTAGGGAAGAGAGGTGGACCTTCTGATGTCTTTTTTAGAATGCAAGGAATTAAAGTCACAGCTTAGGACTAATTCCACTGCATATCCAGGATTAAATAAAACAGCCTCTGTCAGTAGTATTTTAAAACTTAAAGCAGCACTTGCACTTTAATAGTGTCTTTATCTAGTTTTATGTCTTCAGTGATCTGCATTTTTTAAAATAATCCTTATTTATGTCTTCAGATCTTTGTATGTTTTAATATATAATTTAAAAATGTTTGTACTTGTATTTAATTTCTATGAATTATCCCTTGAACTTAATAGTGATTCAATTCCCAACCAGGAACAGTTCTATCCTATATATATGTGGCTTATTCAATGTTTACTAATCTGATGAAGTCCTTGCATTTTGGATGAAAGTATTTAATCAGTTTATTAAATCTGTGGTGTGATTAAATCTTTTGGCTTCCCCACTTTTCTTTTGTTTGTTTGTTTTTATTGGTTTGTGTTTGTTCATCATTGTATCAATAAAAAGCTATATTAAATCAAGAAATGTTAAGGTAATAAAAGATATTTTTTCTAGTCTGATTACACTTAAGCTAGAATGTGGTAGCATCTTTTGGGGAAATATACTTTGAAAGTTCACAAAACAAACATGAAACTGTACAAAGATGGTTTGCTGTGCTAATTGCATAAGATGGGTTGTGCAGTGGTGTAGTGGTTAGCATTTTTGCCTCACATCAAGAGGTTCTCCAGTTCAATTCTTGGCTGGAGTGCCTTCTGTGTGGAGTCTGCATGTCCGCCCTGCATTCTCGTGGGTTTCCTCTGGGTGCTCCGGTTTCTTCCCACATTACAAAGACATGCAGTATGTGGATTGTACACTCTAAATTGGCCCTAGGTGTGAGTGTTTGCAGGTGAGTGTGTGTGGTGTACCGTTTGAGGAGGGTTGGGCTTTGGGCTAGTGACCTCAGCCCATAAAACCCATAATTGCTACAGGAATGTGATATAGATATAATTATATTAGAAGACACAAGATTTTAAGCAAATGAAGAACAATTAGAAACAGAGACACAATGGGGAGAAAAGACAATCAGGAATTTGAGAACTGAGAGATGTTCTAGAATAACCATACTCTGTAGAAATTGGAAGACTAACTATTTTAGATTTAAAATGTAAAGAAGATGACTGTAGAATTATAACATTACATGCTTATCCTAATTGTAAAGAAAGAGAAAGCTTATTTCATCAGTTTTTAGACTATGTAGTGATAAATATGAACATTATAATAATAAGGGTCTTTAATTGTGATTTAAAATACAAGTGTAAAAAGAAAGGGAATGATGTAAAAATGTTAGAAGTTGTAAGATGTGCTAAGTTAAAACTCTGGGACAAAAATTCATGGACATACAAAAGGGGTATGTAAAGAATTGAAATTGATTATTTTGTAGAATCAGAACATTTAGTTATAAGAGAAGAGGAGGTAGTTGAAACATTATTTTCTGATCATCTTGCAATATGGCCAGAGATAAAAAAGGATAAACAAGAAAGCATGGAATGAAAAAGGAAATAGATTAGTAATATAGTTGTTGAAAGACCAAATTAATTTAAGAACATTTTAGAAAAAAAGTGTAGTGACTGGTGGATGACATATAAGGAAAACTATAAAAAAAATGTTTTTACTCTAGCAATATGATGTGAGAAAAGTAGTGATAGAAAAATTTAAAATAACATATTATGATGCATTGGAAGATTTAGAACACAGTGATATAAAATACTTTATCAAAGAAAAAGAATTATATGAAATAAATCAAGAAAAATACAAAAATTGTTATATAAAAAGATATTTTACAAGAAAAATGAGAATAAGTATTGAGTTACTTAAATTAGTAAAGGAAAATGTTAGTGTAATGAGAGAAATAGAAAACATAAAGACAGAAATAGAAAGAACTCAGGAAAAGTTAAAGAATAATGTAATCCGATATGTATAAGAAATGTGTAACAAAAAAAAAATAAGGTAGAGAAAGAAACACAAAAAATAAGAGTCAACAGAAAAAGAGACTAAAGAGTTAGAAATGGAGATTTCTTTACATGAGCTAGAAAAATGATTAGGACAAGTAAATATAGATTTTGCCGCAGGACCAGATAGAATAGGATATGAAATGTATACAAATTTAACAGACTGGCAAAAAAGTGTTTTTTAAATATTTTTAGTGAAAGGTTAAATGAAAGTTTTCTTTGTAAAGAATTATGCAGTGGAATGCATAAATTCATATGGAAGAATGAAGATAGAAGGCAATTAAAAAACTGCAGACAGATGGCTTTGAAAAATAATGATTAAAATATATATATGAAAATAATACAAAAGAGATTTAAAACTAAAATGGAAAATATTATGGATAATAGTTTATGTCGTATAAATGGGAATGGTTGTCAAGAATTATTAATGATAGACACGTTGTGGATGATACTATGAATAGAAAAGAAGAAGCAAAAATCTTGATAGGAGACCTTAATAATGCATTTGATACAACTGGACATTATATCTTATGGGCAATAATGAAAGTATATAATGTAAGTGTGAATGCACTTTATAAGCACTTACATGAGTGCATGGATCATGCTATCCCAAACAGAACCAAGGCGCTATCCTCCAAAAAAAAGAAGCCAATCTGGTAGTCCCCTGCCATAAACAAACTGTACAACAGAAGGAAGAAACTCTTGCAAAAGAGAGTAAAATCCCACAAATGGAGGAGGTCCCTGGTCAGCCTCAGTAAGAAGCTGCGATCCATGATAAAATCCTCCAAAGCTAGTTACGAAAACAAAATTGCCACTGATTCTAAAGACAACCACAAAGCATTCTATAGCTATATCAAGAATCTGAATGGCAACACTCAGATCTGCTCGGAGTTACAGCACAATGGCACTAAATATACAGACCCAACTGATATTGCCAACATCCTGGCAGATAGGTTCAGTGCTAACTTTACCCCCCCTCACCCCCTAAAGAGCCCATCTCTATACTGGAAGAATGCAAAGTTCCTGTAATCACGGCTGCACAGGTAAAAACCACACTCTCCAAAGCCAAGAACACAGCATCCATGGGACCAGACAACATCCCAGGCTGCGTTCTACATGAACTACAGAACGAACTGGCACCCCACCTAAGTACCATGTTCAATCATAGCCTCACCTCAGGCTTTGTGCCTGCTGAATGGAGCACAGCAACAGTTATCCCACTCCACAAGGAGGGAGCCAGCACGGACCCCAGGAACTACCGCCCCATTAGCCTGACAAGCCTGGTCTGCAAGGCCATGGAACGTATCATCATGGAACTTATAAACAAAGACAATGGTAATCTCTAAACTCTGGATCCCACCCAGTTTGGGTTTGTAAAAGGCAGATCATGTCTCCTAAACCTGATAGACTTCTTTGAAGCAGTCACCAAAGCTGTAGACAAGGATAAGGTGGTTCACACAGCCTATCTAGATCTTGCCAAGGCTTTTGACACCATCCCCCACTCTGGAATTATAGATAAACTCACTAAACTAGGTATAAATCCCTATGTCACAAGATGGGTTGCCAACTGGCTCACCGACAGAACCCACACTGTGAAAGTAGCAGACTCCAAATCCGACTTCAGACCAGTGACAAGTGGAGTACCACAGGGTTCAGTCCTGGGTCCTCTCCTGTTTAGTATCTACTTCTCTGAAGTACAGGCTAACACAGAAGGTCTTTGGCTAATGAAGTTCACAGATGACTGCAAACTAGGAGCCATAATCGAAACTCCTAATGATGTGGACATCCTACAAAAGGGCCTCACTGAGACAGATGCCTGGTGTCAAAGCCATGGCCTCAAGCTCAATGCCAAAAAGTGCATTGTCATCCCCTTTGGTAAAAACTCTGTACCCATGAACTACAACATAGGCGGTAGTATACTTAACACTGAAAGTATGATAAGAGACCTTGGGACACAGGTGGACAGTAGTCTCTCCTTTGATAATCACATCACCACAGTAGTCAGGAAATCCTTCTACGTGGCACACCTCATCACAAAAGGTTTCTCATCCAGAAAAAAAGAGGTCATTGTTCCTCTCTACTCATCACTCATTAGACCCATTATAGAGTACAACGCCCCTTTTGGTATGTACCTCACAAGACATCTACAACAACTGGAAAGGCCACAGAAGTACCTCACAAAGAGGATTACTGGCCTCAAACAGATGCCCTCATGAGACCGTCTCAAAAACTCCAGCTTTACTCGTGCATATCGCCTACTCAGAGGTGATCTCTGCCTAACATACAAAGCTATGTCAAACCCAGAGCTGTTGGACATGCTCCACTTAAAGAAATCCCAATCCCTCCGAGCTACACACTATAGGGACCTAAACCTTGTCACCACAATAAACAGAACATGCCGGAGGGATAGATTCCTGTCCCAGAGACTTCCCATACTATGGAATAAACTACCTATCTATATCAAACAAAGCTCCTCATTAGCACTTTTCAAGAAAAATCTTGATGACTGGATGGGAAATAGGAAATTCACCCTGGGGATTACCTCTGTGGCTCTGCTCGACAGTGGCACAGGAAAATAATTTTCTTGGGTGGCAAAAGCCAGGGTACCTTTTTGGCTGGGCTTGTATAGGCCCCAGGGCCAATAGCCTAGTACCTACCTATGAACCTATGTTTGGGAATCATGTATGTCAGTATATAATAATAAAAAAGTGAAAATTCCTGTAAATGTCTGATTAAGCCAAGTGGTACATATGAAAAGTGGTGAATGTCCATTGAATTGTATACTTTTTGCATTAGTTATGAATGTGATGGCATGTATAATAAATTGCAAATTGAAGCAGGTGGTGTATATAACACCTGAAGTGTTAAGAATTCCAGTTCTGTTAACATATGCAGGCAACATTATGATTATATTGTGGTGGTAGGGATAGCTTTAAATAAATAAATAAGTAAAGGTTTAGGTGATGTAGTATAGATATGATGCAGTATAGATATGATGTATATAATTTACAATGAATAAAATTTCTGTGTTAAGGATAACATTTGAGAATAAAAATATAAGTAGAATTCAGTGGGAAAAATAATAGAAGAAATAAAACAATTCTGTCATTTCTGGAGAACATATGTATTATCATTCAAAAAGGCTTACTTGATAAACTTAGTACTGATGGGAAAAATAGCATGTGCTGCAAGCGCATTTATGTTGCCAACGGTTTTTGAAAATGAATTATTGCAGAAAATGTTTATTTCATTTATATGGGGTTGTAGAGTAAATCCATTAAAAAGAATAGTTTTATATATAAATAAAGAGGAAGAAAGTTTAGAGTTAATTAACCCAGCGGTATACACTGCTTCATTAAATTTGTACAAAGTGTTAAAGTGGATAAATGAAAAAGATGAGAGATTAGTAATAAAATTGTATAAATATACGTATGATAAATTTTCCATTATGGAAAAAAAGAGTAAAAGAGAGAAAGAGTGTATAAATGAAGAAATATAATGTTACCAAGAGAAAAATATTTTTGTAGAAAATAAGAATTGATTATATAGTAAGAGAAAAGTATGGTATAAGAATGTGATTATAAAATATCACTATATAAAACATGGGAAAATCTAACAGATGAAAAAATAATTAAAGTTATAAAAATAAGAAGCAAATTGTGTAATCAGAAATTATATTGCTAAGATTTTTTGTTCAGACTGATAGATAAATTAACAGTAAAATGAAATATCTCATATAAAAATAAAAGTGATAGAATATGTTTACATTGTCAAGAAGAAGAAGGTATGGAATATATGTTTGAAATGTAAAAGTAAAAATGTTACGCTAAAAACTATTTAAAGATTTTTTTAAAGTTATAAAAGAAGTGGATAAAATAAACATGGATATGATTAAATATGGATACAATAAGAATAAAAGTAAAGAATAAGTTCATAGGATCAGAGAATCATAGGACATTACTAGTCAATTGGCCGTGAGACCCTTACAAACATAAATAAAAATTTAGCCCGTGTTCCAACAAGTCAGCACCTGATGCCCCTGTCTAGCAGGGACACAGGTGGAATCCCAGGGGTGTATTTTCTGTTCCCCATCCAGTTATCCAGGTTGCACTTAAAAAGGGTTAATGAGGTACTCTGCTTGGCGTGGAGGTGGAGTCTGTTCCACAAAAGGGGTAGTCTATGGGACACAAATCTATCCCACCAACAAGTCTTATTGATGTCACAGACCAGGTTGAGGTCACACGTGCGGGTTACTTGGGTGGAGCTAGACTTGCGGATATGCAGCATTCCATCTAGACAGGGTCTAAGACTGCTTTGTATGCCAGACAGAGGTCATCTCTGAGGAGTCTGTATGAGATGGAGTAGAGAGACAGGGCTTTAAGCCCACCTATGTAGGGTAGATGTTTGAGGCCCTGGATTCTCATCATAAGGAACGACTGTGGTCTCTCCAGCTGCTGCATGTGCATGTCAGGTACATCCCAAAGGGGCATTGTACTTAGTAATGGGTTTTATAAGGTAAGAATACAGGGATGTTGTGACCTCCTTGTTCATGGATGAGATAACCTTAATAATGAAGTGGGCCATGTAGAAAGCTTTCCGTACAACAGAGGCAATATGTAGTCAAAAGTTTGCTATCAACCTGGCTGCCCAAGTCTCTAAAATAACTGAAATACCATCCTTGTAGAAAATGCACTCAGGAAGTAAAAATAAAAATCCAGTATTTTATTAATATTAAGCACTTTCATCTCCTGTAAGAGACTTCATCAGAATATCACTTCCTATTAAAACTGAACCATGTAAATATTTTCAATTAATGACATCATGATTGAACCTCATTAATTCCAAAAACATTTTATACATAACATTAAAGAAACCATGTCATAAATATGTTGAATAAATTCAAAAACCCTACTAAAATTCACATATAAACATATAGTATCTACTTACTTATAGTAATGTAAAACTAAAGTAAAAAAGTGTGTATGAACACAACAATGATATAAAAAATCATAAATGATCCAGTGCTTTGTACAAACATTCCCTCACTTGTACAGGGTTTGTGAAATTTTTGTTTGGAATATTTGACATTGTCAAAATGAATCCTAGGGATGGAGACTGGAAGAACTTATTAAAAAAAAGAGAAACTCAATGGCAGCTTAAGTTAGCTGCAATGTTCCCACCCGGTCTGAATGAGACTGTTTCTATTGCTCCCATGTTGTTGGAAAGTACTAATAGATTTTAGTAACATATATATATATATATATATATATATATATATATATATATATATAAAACATTTTAAACATGATATTTTTATGTATGCGAATTTGGGTTTTACATTACTATAAGTAAGTAGATACTATATGTTTATATGTGTATTTTAGTAGGGTTTTTGAATTTATTCAACATATTTATGACATAGGTTCATAGATTCATAGATTAGTACTACGCTAATTGCCCTTGTGAGCCATTTTAAGCCTAGCCAATTATCCCTTGTGAGATTCAAACCCTGCACTTTGTGTTTGTAAGGCAAACACCTTAACCATTAGGCCACCCTCCCTCCACCCTAGTTTCTTTAATGTTATGTATAAAACTTTTTGGAATTAATGATGTTCAATCTTGATGTCATTAATTGAAAATATTTAAATGGTTCATTTTTAGTAGGAAGTTATATTCTGATGAAGTCTCTTACAGGAGATGAAAGCGCTTAATATTAATAAAATACTGGATTTTTATTTTTACTTCCTGAGTGCATTTTCTACAAGGATGGTATTTCAGTTATTTTAGTGACATGTGGGTGGTTTTTACTTGGTGTGATGCTCCTTGGTGTTTGCATATGTTTTGCACACCTATATCATCCTTTTCAGAGGCTAAATGGATACTTTAGATGCCTTCAATCTTTCTGGGACTGATGTTACTGAAGAGGCCAAAGCGGAGGTAAAGCAGCTAAGGTTGGAAGTCTCTCAGTTGAAAGGGGAGCTTACAAAATTAATTGAGCTTTTTACTCAGAAGGAAAACTGTTCATGCCTACCTGATGGGCAGTCTTTTATGGGTATACAGTCCCATTTACATCCTAATAGCCATGGTTCTATGAGTACTCAGGCATGTTCCATTTTAAATCACCCTCCTGGTGATTTCAGACGAAATGACAATGCTATTGGCTGTGCGGGTCACATGGGAGTTGATCCGGGACTGCAACAAGAAGCGACTGTGGCTTCTAAGGTATGGAGCCACAATTTGATGAATTCTTCTATTTTTTCTACTTTTCCACCCCAGGACATTCATTTAAATCAACAAGGAGTGCTTAATGGCACTAATTCAGGTGGCAGCAGTCGTCCGTTGCAAGGGACTGTTCATTACAACAAAAATGTTGCCGGTTATAGTAATAATACTGTTAATAGTGGTTCTGGTACCTCGCAAAGGCAGAGAGATGAGCTATCAGGTCCTGGGGATGTTAATGCAAAATTTTCCACCATATTGAGTAAACAGTTCAACTTTTCAGGGGTTGGTGCAATTCCAGTAGAGAGTATTGGTGAAAGTGAAGGGACTTAAGTATACTCCCTTAAGGACTTGATTTATCTACTTGAAAAGAGACTGTTCAAACTCAAAACTTTATAGATGGACATTGATATTTGAATCAATGTATTAGTTTAAAAATTATACCACAAGGGTTAAGACTGTATAAATTCCCATTTCGTATAACATACAATGAAGAAAGTGTTGATGATTTTGTGCAGTTTTTTGATGAAATAGGGCTGAATTTGCTTAGAAAAACAGTGTTCTACTATGAAAAGCAAAAATATGTGATAGCAAAAGAGGTAGATGTTTTGGATAAGAAAATTAAAACAGATGCGTTGTTTGTTCAGTACAATGCAATGCATTTCAAAGTGCTTGACAAGGTGGAAAGGAGATGTTATAATGTTTTTTCAAAAGAAAAAACGCAAGCTGGATAGGTACCAGAAAAATTATTTGAACAAACAGGTCTATCCTATTAACCAATTAATTAACAACAAACGTTATGTTCCTTATGTGGAAGAAGTTAGAAATTCTAATAGTTATAGTGAAGTGGTTAGAAGAAGTGAGACTTGGAACATTGATGGAGAAATGGGGGAGGGGGAACTGGATTTTCCAGTAGACAGACTCTCAGAGAGACTAGCACAGCATTACACAGAGAAGGGTGAATACAGCAAGAGTTATTACCCACTGAGGAGGAATGCATATCCCAATGGGAACAGACACAGGAATTGGCATACACACGACAGGACATTGTGAAAATAAAGGATGGGTTCACTATATATAATTTCACAAATATTACTGATGATTATTTCCAGTTATTTTCCAAGGGAATTAAGTTTATTCCCTATTCCAAGGGTGAATTAGTGGAAAATATTCTTGCATTGAAGATGTAGACCAGGAAATTACATTTTGAAATCATGTTGGGTAATAAGGAAAATGAAAATATAGTGAGTTCTAATAAACCTATTTCTTTACCTAAAAAAAGAAGTACCTATAATCCACCCCTGCACCCCTTAGTAGAAACATATGAAAAGCTTGTTCTGGAAAATATTTATGGCATGGCTCTGGGCTATAACAGGAGACAGGTTAACTTATCAGAGGGAGACTACAACCTCTTGTTGGATTTACGGAAAGACAAACAGATCCGTGTCATGTTTCCAGACAAAGGGGGAGAGGTAGTGCTATACAAAAGTTTAGATTATTTGAATGAGATGCAGAACTTACTTTTTAGTGAGACTACCTATTTGGGTGTCTCTAGAAATAAAATTAATATTTACTATTCTAGGATAGATTCATATCTTGAGGAATATCTGCTGGATAGAAGAATTGATGTTGAGCTATATTACTTTTTGTATAAAACGGACCCTGTGATACCGTTTTTTTTCGGTATACCCAAGATTCATTAAAATGTTTTGAAACCATCATTTAGACCTATTGTGGCAGCCAGGGGCTCCAAAATTCACCCCTTGGCTGTGTTAATAGATTCCTGTGTAAAGCATGTGGTTGACAAGACCCCCCCACTTAGTAGAGGATTCTTGGGAATTTTTGGTTTAATAAAAAAAAGAGTTATGGACAGAGAACATTATCTTTTTAACAATAGATGTTAAAGATTTGTTCACCAGTATTCCCAAGGGGGTGGGCCTCATGTTGTTTGAACAAGTGTTATTTCAGGAATCTGAATTAGAACATGACATGGCTACACTGATCTGTGAGATGATGAGCATTGTCTTAGACAATAATTTTTTATGGTTTGAGGGAGAGTACTATCAACAGATCATGGATGTAGCCATGGGGGCAGTGTGCTTGCCTGTGTATGCAAACTTGATCCTTCTGGGTTGAGAGAATCAGTATGTATTAAATTGTCCTTTTTGGGGTAGTGTCAAGTTATATGTACATTATTTGGATGACATATGTATCCTCTGGGAGGGTAGTGAGTCTGAAATTTCCAGGTTTATTCAGTATTTGAATTCCAACATGGATCTTTTGGATTTTACATATCAGTATGATACCAAAGGTATAAATTGCTTGGATACTTATATTTCAAAAGGAATTGATGCTTTTAGGTCTAAAATATATAGAAAGGACACCTTTTGCAATGCATATTTACATTTTCAAAATAACCAGCCCATGGGACAAAAGAGAAGTATTGTTAAGGGTTAGGCCATCAGGGTGGCCCGTATGACTTCGCATTTGGAGTACTTGGGCTCTGAACTAGAAAAGGTTTCTAGTATGTTCCAAGATAGGAGATACCCCAACTATTTAGTAGAATAAATTTTGAATGAAGTATATGTGAAATGGGGTGTTTTTTTATAAACCACTCCTGGAGGTGGGTTTCACTACAAGTGTGAACCATTCCAGGGATGGTCTTCAGACTAAAAAATTTGAATAAAATTTGCATTACAATTGGAATACCAATAGCATAAAAATAGTGATGGAATCTAAATAGAATATTTTTAGAACAAACGGAAATTTTCAACAAAGTGAGAGAGAAACCAATGTTTATTAACAGGATGGGTCTAAACCTGAAAAAGCTTTTTGAAATGAAAATAGATAGGACTGAGGTGGTGGATCTAGGCAGTAGACCATGTGGGATATGTGCACAATGCCCATACATTAGCACTCAGGTTAGTTTGGTTTTGAACAATAACTTGAAAAGTAAAATTAGATTCAAGAAGGGAAATTGTAATACCAGTGGATTAGTTTATTTGGCAGTATGTGTGTCATGTACTCACTATTATGTGGGAAAAACAGAATGTATGTTAAAAAACAGAGTGTATGAACACAGGAATGATATAAAAAGTCATAAATTATCCAGTGCTTTGTACAAGCATTCCCTCACTTGTATAGGGTCTGTGAAATTTGTGTTTGGAATATTAAACATTGTCAAAATGAATCCTAGGGGTGGAGATTGGAAGAACCTATTAAAGAAAAGAGAAACTCAGTGGCAGCTTAAGTTAGCTGCAATGTTCCCACCCGGTCTGAATGAGACTGTTTCTATTGCTCCCATGTTGTTGGAAAGAGCTAATAGATTTTAGTTTTATATATATATATATATATATATATATATATATATATATATATAATTTTAAACATTATATTTTTATGTATGTGAATTTGGGTTTTACATTGCTATAAGTAAGTAGATACCATATATTTATATGTGAATTTTAGAAGGGTTTTTGAATTTATTCAACATATTTATGACATGGTTTCTTTAATGTTATGTATAAAGCTTTATGGAATTAATGAGGTTCCATCATGATGTCATTAATTGAAAGTATTTAAATGGTTCATTTTAAGTAAGAAGTTGTATTCTGATGAAGTCTCTTACAGGAGATGAAAGCGCTTAATATTAATAAAATACTGGATTTTTATTTTTACTTCCTGTTCTACAAGGATGGTATTTCAGTTATTTTAGTGACATTTGGGTATTTTTTACTTGGTGTGGTGTTACCTGGCTGCCCAAGTCCCTCTTGACTGATTGTGTGCTTAGGACCTTGTTATTAATATGATAATCTGTGGGGATGTCACTCTCCCCAAATGGGATGATGATGCAGTTTTTGGCATTCAGTTTGAGGCCATATGTCATGCACCAGTCATTTGTTTGGGTGAGACCCTCTTGGAGTATGTCCACATCACTAAGGGAATTGATGACAGTGCCCAGCTTGCAGTCGTCTGCAAACTTGGTCAGCCATAGCCCACTGGTTTTGGCCTGCACCTCAGAAAAGTATATCCCAAACAACAGAGGACCCAAGACCGATCCCTTGATTACACAGCTTGTCACAGGTCTACTGCTTGAGGTGACTTCCCCTATTTGGACTAGGTGGGTTCTATCAGTGAGCCAGCTTGCTACCCATCTGATAACATATGGATTGATGCCTAGTTGAGAGAGTTTATTATACCCAAGTGGGGAATAGTATTGAAGGCTTTGGCCTGGTCAAGGTAGGTGGTATGCACTATCTTCCCCTCATCCATAGCTTTGGTGACTGTCTCAAAGAAGTTGACCAGATTTAACAGGCATGACCTCCCCTTGATGAAACCAAACTGTGTGGAATCAAGTGTTTGGTGGTTGCCAATGTCCTTGTTAATGAGGGCCATGATAATCCATTCAGTGGCCTTGCAGATCAGGCTAATTAGGCACATGGGTCTATAATTTCCTGGCTCGGTGGATTCTTCACCTTTGTGCATCAGGATGACAGTGGCTGTCCTCCACTTGGATGGGACAAAGCGGGTACTCAGGTATTGGTTGAGTAAGGTGCCTAATTGTGCTGCAAGTTCCTGCCTGAGTTCATGTAGGATACAGCCAGGGATGTTATCGGATCCCATGGAGGCTGTATTTTTTGCTTTGAGAGGGCAATACTGGCTTGCTCTCCAGAGAAACGAGGAGGAAGGCCGGTGATGGGGATGTCCTGGTTTACTGATGGGGCAACAGAGGGGTGAAATTTTGACTGAATTTGTCTGCCAGCAGGTTGGCTATATCTACAGCACTTATGTATGTGGTGTCCTTAACCACCACTTCTGAGCAGATCGGAGTGCTTTGTTTGAGATTGTGTACATATATGAAGAAGGCCTTATGACAGTCTTTAGTAGATATGGCCAGTTTCGACTAAGTTTGCTTTGGAGGATTTCACTAGTGCTCTTATTTGCTTGTTCAGGCTAAGGAGAGATTGCTTCCAATTAAGCACCTGCTCCTTCTTGGTCCTGGACAACAATTTGTTCCACTTATTATAGAGTTGATTTATTGCAGATGCTTGTATAGTACTTTGGTGTAGGTTTGGATATATGTGCCAGTTCCTGTGGAGGGGTAGGGGGCTTGGATGCTGTTTATAACTTCCCTTAGGAAGTTGTAATCAGCATTGTAGAAGTAATTTTATTTGACCTTAGCTAGGATGGGGGGGAGGTCAGGGGAGATGGTGATGTTGAAAGTGACCACTTTGTGGTCAGATATTACCAGAGAGGAAGACACTGTAGGGATGCTGCAGTGGTTACTCATGTTGCTTAATACTAAGTCCAAGATATTACCATCTCTTATGGGGTTGTAGACCAGCTGGTACAAGGCATTTGCATTGGTGAAATCAAGGAGTCTCTGGGAATTTGTGTTTTGGCATGAGTAGTTCTTCCAGTCTATGGATGGATAGTTAAAGTCACCTAGGATCAAGGCAAAAGGTTGAATCTTGATAGATTTGAAGAAGTCCAGATAGCTGGACTGGGCATCTTGAACCAAAGTTGGGGGGCCAATAGCTAGCCATAATTTGAATAGTGGTCTTGTCAATGGTTAACTGCACCTGGAGTATCTCCTGTGCATCATACTGTTTGACCAGCCTGGAGGTGCATATGTTTTTACTATATATATATAATATATATATAAATATAGAGGTCCCCCTTCAAAACATCTAAAACTCGTAACATCTAATTTCATTACATCGAGACCAGAACATCTAAAACCCATAACATTGAATTTCATAACATCTAAAATGTGCATCAGAACATCAAACACTACAAATCACATGAAAATAGCATCCCCTCCACATATAACGGCACCAAACTACCAAACACACTTTTTGCTATGTTTCTGCATGGGGGGCTTGATACAGTAGGGTTAGGAAATCAACTTTTTCCCACTGTAGAGCGATCTTGGAGTTGGTATATTTAATTTACGAGAGGTGTGATGGGCGGAGCCCCCCTATATGAGGGGTGCAGGGCGGCTTGGCCCCTGCAGAAACATAGTAAAAAGTGTGTTTGGTAGCTTGGTGTCATTATATGTGGAGGGGATGTGATTTTCATGTGATTTGTAATGTTTGATATTCTGATGCACATTTTTGATGTTATGAAATTCGATGTTATGGGTTTTAGATGTTTTGGGTTTTAGATGTTCTGGTCTGAGTTATGTATGAAATTTTGTCAAGATGGCTGATGACAAATATTAAAAAATTATATGATGTCATAGAATGGGAATTTTTTTAAACAGAATAGAGAAAGGTATAATAAGAAAATAGAAGAATTATGGGAAACAATACAAAATAAGGAAGTAGAGATTTTTGAAAGAAAAAGAGTTATAATTATAAAATAAGACATGTTTTAAATTTGTTAAAGAAACAATATTCAGCACAAGAAGAACTATTAGAAGTTTCACCTTTTTGGGAAATAAAATAAAGAGACAACATTTATTAACAGAATGATTAAAACAAAAGAAGGTGCTTAGAATGCATGATGAGAATGATGGAAGAAACAAATATAACAGATATATGTTATAAAGAAGTAAGGCAAAGTAGCAGAAAAGAAT
This sequence comes from Protopterus annectens, assembly GCF_019279795.1. Taxonomy (NCBI): domain Eukaryota; kingdom Metazoa; phylum Chordata; order Ceratodontiformes; family Protopteridae; genus Protopterus; species Protopterus annectens. Next base: position 1,615,815,832 of record NC_056732.1, on the reverse strand, counting down.
GGGAGTGTGAACATTTTTCAGATAAAGAGAACAGCAATAAAGATAGAAAAACTAGAAAATATTTTGAGAATGGACAATGAAAATTCAGCTTAATGGCTGGTTGTCTTGGATTATATGTTTTATAACAGCATGTAAGAAAATAAAAAAAAATGTTTATTAACGAGTTGGGTTTTAAGGACGATAGCATCACTGAATGAGCAATGAGATTAATTTGGAAAAAAGGGAGAAAAAGAAAATACAGAGAACTAGAGACCAATATTCAGTAATGAATAGTGACAATAACATTTTAAAGAAAATAATCCAAACAAGATTAGATAAGAGTTTGCAATGAAAATGTGTAGAAGGAGTATGTGGATTTAGAAAAAGAAATGTATGTTAAATGTTAATGATGATAAAAGAGTTAATATATGTTCTTAAAGAAAAAGGAAGAGACATAAGAATGGTAGGTACAGGATAATATAAGAAAGTGATTATGGAATATATTAAAGCAATATAATAATGTGAAAAATATAATCAGACTGATTAAAACTGTATATGAAGAAGGGATGATAAGTATTATAGTGAATGAATGGAAAAAAAGAAACATAGAAAGAGGAGCCAGGCAAATTGTCCACTAAATAGTATGTTATTTACCTTATATATATAGAATAAAGGTATTAGTAAAAGAGACGAGAAGCATCATACCTATATGAGGGTATATGGATACCTTTAATGCTGATATATACAGATGATGAGATTTATGCAGCTAAAATATAAGATGGTTGATTGAAGTAGTGAAAATAGAAGGCTATTTAACTTATATAGCTTTAAAAATAAACAAGAATAAGGTCAAAGGATGGGTGAAATTACTGGAAAAGAAGGAAGTTATTTTAGTTGTAAAAAACTGCACTTTTCTGAATATGCTTTGGAAATTATAGAGATATGAAGAGAGTGGATGAATAATATTAGACAATTGCAAGAAATGTGTAAAATAGAGAAAGTTTTTATTTAAGTTTAAAATATGTATTTAATCAAAAGTTATCTGCTAAAACATCAGGCTATTTAGGTTAATTTATTTTTTGCTTGCAGGAGATGGAAAAAAAATGGTGCAGGTGATCATTCGATTTTTATGGTTTCAAGGTTAAACCCAATTAAAAGAAGAATAATGTATAACACAAGAAAAAGAAGTAGGCTTACATTTAAAAAAAAATCCACGTGTTTTTTGACATCTTTGAGTGTTTATAAAATTCTGAAAGGAAGAAAGTATGAGCAATTGAAAGTAATCTTTAGACTAGTAGAGAAAATATAAAGATTTATGGTATGAAAAAAGAGGGAAAATAATTGGGAAGGAGAAGAAACAGAATGGATAGGGATAATATTAGAATGGTATATTGATACATATGAAATGCAGGAGAAATTATTATATGATATGAAAATATGATGATATTAAATTCTTTTATTTACCCATGGGAAGAGTGAAAAAGTAAGATAAGAAAATATTGAAAAAATGAGAAGAGGGACGTAATTTTATTCTGAGATTATTGCTAAAAATGCATGTTAAGGAATAAATTGAATATAAGGTGATATCACTAAGAGACGTATGTCATATGGGGGAAAATAGACAATAGGACATGAATTTATGGACTGTGAAAGAGTTAAAAGTATGGAATAAAATACAGTTACAAAATATATGGATAAAAAATATTCAAATGAAGAATATTTTATATGGATGGTATAAGTCATATATAGAAAGCAAGAGTAGAACTATTGTTTAATGAGTGTTGGGATAAATTAGAAATATGAATAAAGATACTGGTGTGGCAAAGGGATGGGGGATAGTATAAAAAGGATTTTATATACACACACACACACACACACACACACACACACACACACACACACACACACACACACACACACACACACACACACACACACACACACACACACACACACACACATATGTGTGTGTGTGTGTGTGTGTATGTGTGTGTGTGTGTGTGTGTGTGTGTGTGTGTGTGTGTGTGTGTGTGTTTATACACACTTATACACTTACACATATGAAATAACATGTACTTTTTGCTTGTTAAATGATTTCATGTAAAATAAAGGCCCCCTACTTTTTAATAGGTGCTACTACCAACTCAAGCTGATGGGACCTTGGTTTAATGTTTTACCTGAAAAATGATGCATACAGGAATGCAGCATTCCTCTAATGTTATACTGTAGTGTCAGCTATCTAATTTTTTGGTGTGAGAATAGACCCTCCCAGACTGCTGGTCGTCCAGCACCAAGGGCAAGTGTGCCAAATGTTGAGTCAGTAAAACTAGTATTATGTTTTGCTAAAATTAAGTTGCTTAATCCTGTTCTTATTAAAGTACAAACAGCTAAGAGAATATCTTATCCAGGTATATAAAGCAAAATTAAATGTGTTTCCCTGTGACTACTTTGGTTTTGAGGAAAATATATAACATATCAGATATAAGGAAAATGAGAAGAACCGAAACAACAATCACTGGTTTATAGACAGTGTGATGCCCCTGCACTGGCCCAGTAATCAAGGAGCCTCAATCCTCACCAGTAACACCCAGTGAGGGACATGCACATTAGGAGGATGACAAATACACACATAGTAAATTACAATTTCCCTTAAGGGCAACACAAAGATCACAGTCAGTCTGGGGCTGGTCTCTCTATCTCTCTCTCTCTCCCTCCAGATCCCCAGTAAGAATATAAGAATATATAATTAGCAAAAAAGAACAAAAATATTCCTGAAAAATATAGGAAACCATGTTTTTATAATTTCATATGTTATCATGCATGGGTTATAAAAAGAAATATGATAAAAGGGCATGCAGTGAGATTTTTCCATTTAACAGCTAGTGATGATTTTTTTTAATGAATTTGATAAGTTACTGTGATTGTTTATGGATAAAGGTTATTCAAAACAATATTTCTGAAATTATTTCATGAAGTAAAAAGAAAAAAGAATGGTTAATATTGTCCTATTTTAAATGGAATCATAACAGAAAATAAGAAAGAAGAAGGAATAACATACTGGTTTATTTCTTTCGTACAAAGTGGGCACAGTGAATGTAAAAAGTAATATACATAAAAATTGAAATATTTTGAAAGGAAATACAGAATTATTTTAAAAACATAAGGAAGAACCACTTTTTATTAATAACAGAGAGAGAGAAATTTAAAATCATTATTTGAGTTATATGAAGAGATTTGTAAAAAAAAATCTAATCTAATGGCATGCACTGTAAACAGGGCCGACCTTTGGTCAACTGGTACCCTAGCCAAAAGGTCTCCACAGCACCTCCCGACACCACCCGGTGCCCCCATCCTAGTCTACCTATAACATCCAGATTACTAGAAAGGCACCTCTGCTAGATCGGCGCCATAGGAGGCTGCCTAGTTGGCCTATGCCTAAGACTGGCTATGATTGTAAATATCATAGATTTATATTTCACAGATCTCCATATTACAGAGGAGAACTATGAAAGAGTAATATGTTGTTCTGGCATTTCAATTGTCATTTTTTGGGGTAGTCTATTTAGCAAAGTACAAGTTTTTACATTGATAAAGCACAGAGTAAAATTAATATATTTATAAACTCACTTTAGCTATTAAAAAGAGACAGACATTGAATGTGATATTCCTGAGATTCATTAACACCTACACTAAGCATATGCTAAGAGTACACTGTTCTGAGTAAACAGACAATAAAAGCATTACTCACATCTTCCTCTTAAATTTAGTTTTTCTTCTGATTTTCTTGCAGCCTTAAATATTGTGGGGGCTTCATCAAGAGTACCACAAAGTAGACTACTTGTATACTTAATGTAATCATTCTGAGTGACTTGAAAGCACAAACAGTGTGGTAGGGATGCTCCTGAATACAGATGATGCACACTAATTGTACTTGGTGCAGGCTTTAATGAATTAGGCTATATAGTGTTAATAATGATAATTTTAAAAAGCCTAGAAATCTGTGTTAGAACAAGTTTCATCCTCATTGACTGATGATTTATGATAGGTTGTTTTTTAATTAAAGTATGATGCTTGAGAAAAAAGTCTATACTGCATAAATAAGTATGCTTAACAGTTGCCTAATAAAAGGTTTTTCTTTACTTGTGTTACTTGCATTACTCTAAATCACTGTTTTTTGTTGTATACAATGTATTTTCTACACAAAATCACATTTAAATAAAAGGAAACAGTTTCAACATGTAATATCAAATAATCTAACAGAGCTTAAGTAATGACAGTGATGGAAAATGTAATGAGAAACAGCATATAGAACAAACATAATAAAATACAAAATGATACAAATGAAGGGTCATTATATTCATGAATATAGTGCACAGTTATATGAAATAATATGTGAACACTTGTTTGTACGAAATTCACACAGTAGTGAGATTCACAAAACAGAACTGCACTTTTGTTGAATTGCGCAATCAGAATGATCTATCAACCACCATGGAAGTGACTCATAGATAGTTGTGTGTATATATTGTATAAGGACATATAAATACCAGAAAAGATAATGCTTTTGCCAAAGATTGACACATGCATTCTTTTGCCTTCTGTATCATTATTTTTCATAAATGGCATAACATTTAGTTCTTCTTTGTTTCAAATTTCGCATAGTCTGGACTTCCTTTGAGTCAGTATCATGTCAGGATACGATATAGGTGTAAATATTTTGCATATAATATCATGCATCTCAATAAATACACTCAGCTTACTTGTATCTCTAAGTGACCCATGCATTTGTCCTTCTGGATTATTATTCACAGTCACTGAGACTGACAACCAGTGTTCCTCCTAAACTGTGCATTTGGTTGACCACTGACTCACAATAAGACTACCATGTACATTGACTGTGCACATGTACCAGTAGTAAACTAAAAAGAAAATATTGACATCTTTTAATTATGTTAAATTCATCACAGGCTTCTGAAAGTCTTACACTTAAAAGGAGGTATCCGTGGAAATAAAATGATACTTTAAACCCCCAGGCTCTACTCTTTGTGATGGTGCCTGGTGTGATAAGTGATGCACTAGTGCTCATTCATTGTGATGAATCATCATTACTGCTATTACAGTACCAGAATGCCAGTTCACTTGTGTTTTGTTGCGGCATCTAGCAGTGAAATGGCATTTGAAGTGAATTTCTAGCAAAGATATTGAACCTTTTAAAGGATATTACAAATAAGATATCACTATCTATTTATGCATATAGGCAAGCACACACAGACACTGTGTTAGACCATCATTCAGAGCAGTTGTTGTATGTGGGTGTGGGGAGGGTGAATGCTGCAGTAATGTAGGATGGAGGTAAAAATAGCAAAACAGAGGAGACTATGGTGGCACTGTGTTTTGGTAAAAGAGACATAAAACTAGAAGACTAAAGCGGTGTCAGAGTAATAAGGAAGCAAAAAATTTGCAACAGTAGATGGATACCGTATTATTGTGCAAAACTCCTGCCAAACAATTCAGTCTGACTGCACATATTATCGATCAAAGTGTTTTGGAAAATTAACTTGCAAAACGGCATCAGCAAAGAAATGCGGCTTAGATGACTGCAGGTCAAATTAATGTGCCAGATTTTTATGAAATACTCAGATTGTATTTCATTGATTTTTATAATTTGTGTCTGTTTACTTTTGTGTAATATAAGATTATAGAGCTAAAGTTGAAACACAGATACGAACACTCCCCTTTAGGAGTGCACTCTACACAATGTTTTCCAGTTTAAGGAGTACCCATATTTTCCATTGTTAAGGATAAATGCTAAACTTGTATAAATACTTTATGGCTTGTACTTTTAATTATATTATCTGTATTACTTCTGACTTCATCTTTATTTTGACATTTGTGTTCTTTTAATGTATAGTCCCTGATTTTGTATTTGTATTTTAAATTATATATTTATGCTTTTACATACTGTATATTCCATACTTTACTTATGCTATATTATGTTAACTGCTTTTGGAGCTTTTCTCCCTGGGCCTCCACTGAAAATGGGCTCTGCTTGGCCCAGTGGACTTCCCCAGTCATCAAACTTGAAATAAGTAAATAATAAATAAATAAAATGCCCCTTTAACACCTGCATTCCATTTCTTTGTGTGCATTGCACAGGCATTTCAGTTATTTTGTTCATTTGTTTTTCACTTTAAATGTGTTAACTTGGGGCATATTTTAATTTACAGAGACTTCTCTTCCTGAATGAAAGTAATCATTGTGCAAGAAGGAGATTAATATTCTTTGCTTACAAATATTCTTCTACCAACCCTTAGTTTCTCTAACTGCCTGACTTTATGTAAACAAGATATTGCAAACAATCATATTCAGTCCCGAGCTGATTTTAAATAAATCAAATAATTCTTTGATTTCTTTTTATTTCCAGACTGGACCATTTGTTATATTTCATGCAAATCTCTTCAAAATGCTGTGCCTTTTTTATTCTTAGCATTGATTTTGCTTAGTGGTTATTTTGTGTTGGGTTGCTCAGATATAACAAAGTATTTTTTTACGAGTTTGGCTGAGTTCCTTTACATTGCATGTGTTTGTCGGTTATCTGTGCATGTAGTCCTTTATGCCTGTTAATGAGTAGGAGTTAGTAATTTTCTTCTACTTCTGTCTGCAGGTACATGTTTTGTGTAATCTTTCTTCATTTTTATCTCTCTATTTACAATGTCTCTACATGTACAAATATCTAATGGTTTACTTCCTTCAAGTACATCAAGAATGTGTGTGACCCACTCTGTCCATTCCATGTGACCTGAGATATGATGGTGTTTTGTGATGCGTTGATTTAGATGCCACCATGCCTCCAGTGATGTATCTGTGTGTATCAAATTCTAATGGAATCATCGCTGACTTGTGCTCATGCCAGCAGTAAGCGGCACATAAAACACTGTTTATTTTCTGAGTGCAGGTGGCATGCTTAGGGGATAGTCAAACATTAGAATCCTGTGCTCTGATGTCATGGCCAGGAGTAATTTATGAAATATTCAAATTTTAAAACCATGCCTTTAGAAATAGGGTCATGTGCATGGTAGGGAAATATGAGATGATACAGTAGTATATGCTAGTGGGTTGAGCTCTGCCTAGTCACTGACTGTGGGATGCTGTAGAATGTGAGTGTTACACTCTGTGGAAGCTAGCCATCATTTATACTGATATATATATATATATATATATATATATATATATATATATATAAAATAATATGCACAGATTCATTGATGTGTATGTGACAGTGTTGCTTGACAGTGTTTACTAGGCTTTACGTCACTTTTACAGGGACATCTGGCACACCCGTGTTGTTACAGGTATGCTTAATCCATATGGTCCTGCAGTACCCTGGTTGAACTATTCACTCATTCCTTCCACCCCTCAGCAATAATTGGAGAGAAGTGTGTCTCTGATAAAGGACAAATATATTTTTGTCTAGGCTATATTATCTAGTCATCTCTGTTCCAAAGACTTTACTCCGTGTGTTTACTATCACCTTTATGAACTTCAGCTTCTGAATACTTTAAATATTGACAATGTTTGTTTTTCAACTTGTAATATTTCTCCAAATAGTCACACTATTTATGTTTGTACAGGTCCACACTGCATGATCTAAAGTTGAATTTTGACTTAGTTAATATGTTGCTCTTCTGTATTAGGTTTTATAATAACTTTATTTAACTGTAACCATATTATGGCAATGTGGAGCTTTTCTCCCTGGGCCTCCACTGAAAATGGGATATTATCCCTATCAGTCTTTCCTGGTAAACAAATATCAAATGAATGAATAAATAAAAGCTTTCAGCATTACCTATATACCTTACTGATTCACATGTATGTGAATCACCGCATATGGTGTGGAAAGCATTTGCATAAGTACTGCATGGCAGCATTTTCTGAAGCATGCTGTGGTTTATAAACATATGTCATATCCCTCAACATATCTTAACTGTCACTAACACTTCTCAATTCAAAAAACGTAAGTCTCACTTAACTGACTTATGGTTTTGTTCATGCTCATCTCTTTGGTAAATACCATTACTTTTGGCTAAATATCATTGTTTCTCTGCTTCCACTTCTCTTTATATTCCATGTATGTCTTTTAACTGCACTTACCCCATCAACTCTATCTTAGACCATTTTTATATACTTTTAATACTTTTAACCTCGATCATGGAAGTTTAACGGGTCTATATTATAACAGCAAACACTTAAAATAGCAAATGCTGTGTAATCAACCCTTAAAAACCGAACCGGCAAAATGACAAACACACAGAACAGCAATTTTTTTTCCCAGGGGAAAAAAAATCACTGCTCAGGAATAAATAAATAAATAAATAAATAAAATGAGGGTCTTCGACCCCCATACTCCCAGATGTGCAGGGCTCTGCCTCCACCCCCCTATTTAAATATACCAACTCTGAGATTGCAGCACAGTGCAGGATATGTCAAAGTCCCAAAAACGGCCTAATGATTTTTTTCTCTGGGAAAAAATAGCTGTTACGTGTGTTCGGGATTTCGCAGTTTTGATTTAAAATGGTCGATCACAGAGCATTCGCTGTTCTAGGTGTTTACTGATATAAAAGGGAACTAGTTTAACATATGTGACAATTGATAAGTTGGCATTATCCATTGTGTACAGTTGCCTATCGATTGTTATGTATATTTAACTTTTTGTGTATGTATTTTGTGTAGGCTTAATATCAGAGGTTTGGCCGGCTAACATCTACCTGAAATCAGCTGGACATATAAGTGAATTTAAGTGCACTTTTATCTTCTCTTTTTCATATAGTTCTGTATTTAATTTATTTATTCGTGATTTTCACTGAATATTAACTCAACTGAAGTTGTGGCTGTGTCTCTACAGAGTACTTGTTAGAATTTCTGTGTAGCCACTGATAGTAGTGGAGGATAGTTTCACCTCATCACTGACATTCTGTCCTGGCTTATATAAGTGGTACATTTTGAGTTATCTCTGCTTAATATCAGAGCTTTGGCTGGCTAACATCTACCTGAAATCAACTGGACGTATAAGTGAATTTAAGTACACTTTTATCTTCTCTTTTTCATATAGTTCTGTATTTAATTTATTTATTTGTGATTTTCACTGAATATTAACTCAACTGAAGTTGTGGCTGTGTCTCTACAGAGTACTTGTTAGAATTTCTGTGTAGCCACTGATAGTAGTGGAGGATAGTTTCACCTCATCACTGACATTCTGTCCTGGCTTATATAAGTGGTACATTTTGAGTTATCTCTGCTTAATATCAGAGCTTTGGCTGGCTAACATCTACCTGAAATCAACTGGATGTATAAGTGAATTTAAGTACACTTTTTTCAGCTCTTTTTCATTTAGTACTGTATTTAATTTATTTATTTGTGTTTTTCACTGAATATTAACTCAACTGAAGTTTTGGCTGTCTCTCTACAGTTAGTTCCCCATCAACCCTCCCTGTTCTTGTTTTTGTGTTAATGTCGGTGGCTCTGAAATTGCCCGCCCCTCTTGTAGATTTGTATTTGGATACTCCTTCTGGGCCCATCTCATTTGCTCACTCAACTGAGTGCAGTGAGATCATATTCTGATTTCAGGCACTCCTACGGTGTACAAAGAGAGCATTTGAGAAGGACAACCCCTGTAACCTCTTAATCCTGCTCTTTTCCCTCCCTCAAAAAAAAATAAATAAATAAATAAATAACACACACACACACATATATATATATATATATATATATATATATATAGAGAGAGATTTTTTTTTTTTTTTTTTTTTATTCAGCTGCTCTTACTGTAACTGTCTTAGTTGCTCTTCTGCGTAGTGTTATCTGTTCAGCCACTCTTACTCTGCACTTATTACTGCTTGTTAGTAGCCTTCTAATTTATTGCCTTCTGCACTTGTTTTTTAGTCATTGGTTAATTTAATTGCATTTATTTGTACTGTATTTGCCGTAGTGTTGCTACACACTCCGGTGTGCTGGCCTGCACTGCATATTGAATTGTATTTACTGCTGTTTTAGCTGCTTTGCTGTAACAAAAAAAATTCTAAGCTTGTTTCCTGCCTTTCCTGTAACTAGTCAAGTCCAATTAAAGACTTGCTATATCCAGGACTGTTGGTAAGCTTCTGAGAGTCCCCCAAGCCTTTCTATGTTGGAGGGAAGCCTTCTAGCTTATCAGTGGGAGTGGTAAGCATCAGGTAGCCTATCTACCACAAGAGGAGTGGTTCCCAGCCCAGAAATTGTAGCTATTGGCCGTTTGGGCAGTTTTTTCCATCTCTTTCAATGTTCTGGTTTAAAAAACGCACTTGCGCTTGTTTCCCACCTTTCCTGTAACTAGCCTAGTCCAGATACAGAGTTGCTGTATCCAGGACTTTTAGTAAGCTTCTGAGCCCCGCAAGCCTTTCTGTGTTGGAGAAAAGCCTTCCAGCTTATCAGTGGGAGTGGTAAGAACTAGGTAGCCTATCTACCATGAGAGGAGAGGTTCTTGGCTCAGAAATTGTAGTTTATTGACCATTTGGACAGTTTGTCCATGTTTTTCATCTTTCTGATTTAAAAGACCACATCTGCACTTGTTTCCCATCTTTCCTGTAACTATCCTACTGGGTAGCACTAGAAAGCCTTAAACTGATGCAAGCTTTATAGCTTAGAAGAGAGACTTTGGAATGATTAAGTATCAGTTTTCTGTACTTTCTTGTTGTACTTAACTGTTTTCTGCCTAAACGCAGATTTTCCAGCGTTTATTGTGATTTAAAAGCTTGTTTTTTTCACATATTATACTTATGTGACTGCCTGCACTTTTAAAAAGTTGTTTTTTGTTTACATAATTTGTTTAACTGCTGTAGGCTACACATTAAAGTGCAATAGCCTTTTCTGATCATTTGTAGTCGTTTAAAACTGTTTTAAGTGTATTTTTTTTACTGTTTTTGCCTTATTTTTTAAATAAAACAAAAAAACAAAAAAAAAATCCTTGTTTCCCACCTTTCTAAGCTAGTATAGTCCAGTTTTCAGGCTAGTGCTGAATTCAGGGCTGTGATACTAGTTTCTGAGTTGCCCATACCTTACTTGGACAGAAGGAAGTTTCTCTATTCACCTTTGAGAGAGGGGAGCTTTGAGCAACCTATCTGTCCCTGGAGGAGTGGTTCCAGATCAGAAGTTAGTAGTTTATTGGCCATTTTGGGCTAATTTCTATCTATTTCATTTCCCTACTATAAAAACTGCATTTGCACGGTTTTGCGCACCAGTTAGCTATGGTTAAATTATTCCCAGCTCTACTAAGTCTCCTCTTCAGTTTTTCCCTTGAATCTAGTCTAACTCTCAACCTAAGCACTCAAAAAGCATCTTACATCCCAGCACTTGCTCAGACCTAATAGCAAGCACTAATATACCCTGACACTGATTGCCCAGCAGGGCAAGGCTCTTTATTCACCCCTCACCAACCAAATGACTAAGCAGCTCACCCTACTATTCAGGCATACCAAAGGGCAATTTCAGGTATACTCTCCAGTCCAGCTGGTGGGTCAGGGTATCCTGAGGCAATGTTACAACTGCCTCATGTACACAGACAACCGTCTCCTCCTACCACAAAATACTAGCATATGCAAGAGATGCAATTACACAGCCAAACTGGAAGCTAAGCTGTCTCCACCCAAGACTGGAACAGACAGTCAAGAGGAGAAGGTTAATACTTGCACCACACCTCCAGCCACACACAGACCTACTAAATCAGCACTGGCAAAAATACACATAAATACACAAAATCATGCTCGGAGGCTCTAAATAAAAACCTACAATAGCATTAGAGACCTCCAAAGCAGACACCCAAACAATCTGCACCTCCCATCACAAATCAGACAACACATAAAACACAAAATCAGTGTGCCGCACAATCACAGGCCTTAAGGAGAAATAACATACCTAACACACTAGTAATAGGTGACTCTATAGTCAGCCACACTGACGTCCCACTCACTAGGCTGGACAAGCAGAAGGTTACTGTTAGCTGCCTGTCAGGAGCCAGAATCCACCACATAACACAAGCACTCAGGTCACTCCAGAACAAGTACAAATATGACTCTGTCATTGTTCATGTTGGTGTGAATGACCTGAGACGTACCTCCCTGAACTACATGAAAAGAGACATGGAAGAGCTCTCTGATCATGTAGCCCAGGTTGGTATGACCCTGACCCTGAGAAGCATCCTGCCCTCACCAAGAATGATACCTCAGTATAAAGAAAAAATTATCAATTTCAACAATTGGCCAAGCTTCTGGTGTCATTCAAAGGGGATCCAGTGTCTGTCAGCCTGGGCTGACATGCTAGACAAGCCGCATTGCTTCGCAAGAGACAGCTTGTACCTGTCACCCCCTAGGCTTTCGAATACTGGCCAAGGCTCTTGTTGCCCCCATAGTGCCTTTTTTAGGCAAGGCTGAAAAGTCAAACCCACCTCCGTAAACAGCACAATTAACAAAAAACTGAGGGTTATGCTACTCAATGCCAGGAGTTTAAATCTCAAAATGCACATGCTCGAAGCACTCCTCAGTATGGAGAATGTCGACATCTGTGCAGTAACTGAAACCTGGTTCAAGGCTCCAGAGAGCACCACAGCACTATTGGGCTACAACACATACCACACGTTTCGGCCACAGAACATGGACCGAAACACAAAAGGAGGGGGTGTATCCATATTCATCAAGGATACCTGCACCTCCAGGGTAGTGGCGCAGCATGATACCTCTGAGATCATCCATGTGCAACTAACATCGGGCAAATCTGCAATGCAAATTGTGGCCTGCTACAGATCACCCTCCATGACCCAGGACCACCACTCCACCTTTTTGAAGACACTGGAAAACATGAAGGTCCTACCAAACACCCTGACATTGGGCGATTTCAATTACCCTACCAATCACTGGAAAAAACTACTCGAGTACAAATTCCCAGGCCCAGCGCTTCCTGGAATTCATTAACTCAAATACCCTGGATCAGCTGGTAAACTTCCCTACCAGAGGTGAAAACATATTGGACCTGGTCATCACCAACATGGGCGACAGGCATTCCACACTGGAGGTCAACCCATCACTGGTTAGATCAGACCATAAAATAATCACTCTGGATGTCCACACCCCACCACCACCCCCAACTAAGGAAACCACAGAAAAAACTTTTCTAAAGCAAACTTCACCTTACTTAAGACAGAGGTGGTAAGTTTCACAGCCCCCACGCTAAAGGATAATGCTGCCCAAGATGCAGAAACCTTTACAAATGCACTCTATGAGCACCTACAAGGATGCATGGATTGTGCCATCCCTAGCAAAACCAAGATTCACTCCTCTAAGAGAAGGAAACCAGTTTGGTGGACCCCTGCAATAAACAGGCTATACAATAGAAGGAGGAAACTAGTTCAGAAAAAAAAGCAAATCCCAAGAAGAAAAGACATCCCTGATCAGTATCAGTAAGAAACTGAGGTCCCTCATGAAAGCATTCAAGGCTAACTTCGAAAGAAAAATAGCTAAGGATTCAAAAGATAACCGCAAAACCTTCTTTCGTTATGTTAAGAATCTAAGTGGCAACTCGCAGATATGCACTGAACTAGTGCAAAATAGCACAAAATATACTGAACCTATTGATATTGCCAACATCTTGGCAGATAGATTCAATGCAAACTTCACCCCCCTCTCACCTCCAAAAGGGCCCACAACATTAACGGAAAAGTGTAGTGTCCCAAAAATCACAGACGCACAGGTGAAAACAGCCCTTTCAAAAGCCAAAAGCACAGCGCCAATGGGACCAGATGGTGTCCCAGGCTGCGTCTTGCATGAACTACAGAACAAACTAACCCCCAACCTAAGCACGCTGTTCAACCTTAGCATCTCCACAGGCTACATGTCCATAGAATGGCACACAGCAACGGTTATTCCTCTCCACAAAGGAGGGGCCAGAACTGACCCAGGTAATTATCACCCCATAAGCCTGACTAGCCTGGTCTGCAAGGCTATGGAGTGCCTCATCATGGAATTCATTAACAAAGACATTGGGAACCTCCAAATACTTGACCCGACCCAGTCCAGCTTTGCTAAGGGCAGATCATGCCTACTAAACCTGGTTGACTTCTTCAAGACAGTCACCAAGGCCATAGATGAAGGAAAGGTGGTTTACACAGCCTACCTTGACGTTGCCAAGGCTTTCGACACCATTCCCCACTCAGGTATTATAGTAAAACTCACCAGCCTGAACATAAACCCCTACGTCATGAGATCGGTTGGCAACTGGCTTACAGACAGATACTGTGCCATCCCTAGCAAAACCAAGATTCACTCCTCTAAGAGAAGGAAATCATTTTGGTGGACCCCTGCAATAAACAGGCTATGCAATAGAAGGAGGAAACTAGGTAAGAATGGCGGGCTCCAGGTCCGACTCTAAACCAGTCACAAGTGGCGTCCTGCAAGGCTCAGTCCTAGGACTCCTACTTTTTGGCATATACTTCTCAGAAGTACAGGCAAACACAGGAGGAATATGGCTACACAAGTTCACCGATGACTGCAAACTGGGAGCCATAATTGACTCTCTGGCTGACAGGGACACCCTCCAAAAGGGCCTTACTGAGATGGATACCTGGTGTCAAAGTCATGGCCTCAAGCTAAATTCCAAAAAATGTATAGCCATCCCATTTGGGAAAAACAAAACACCCATGAATTACCACATAGGTGGGAGCCCCCTTAATACAGGAGAGGTATTAAGAGATCTGGGGACCCAGGTAGATAGTAATATCTCCTTTGACAATCATATTGCCAAAGTAGTTAGGAAATCCTTCTATGTGGCCCATCTAATTACTAAAGGGTTTCGCATCTAGAAATAAAGAGGTTATAGTGCCCCTCTACTCATCACTCATTAGACCCATCATAGAGAACAATGCCCCATTTAGTATGTACCTCACAAGACACTTCCAATATCTGGAAAGACCACAAAAGTACCTCACCAAGAGGATTACTGGTCTCAAACATATGTCCTATGCAGCCCGACTGAAAAAACTCTGGCTGTACTCAGTGGCATATCGCTTACTCAGAGGTGATCTCTGCCTGACTTACAAAGCCATGTCCAACTCATGAATTAATAGACATGCTCCACCTAAAGAAATCCAAGTCACTGTGAGCCACGCGCTCTAGTAAGCTAAACCTCACCACAACAATATATAGAACATGTTGGAAGGATAGATTCCTGTCACAGAGACTCCCCATGCTTTGGAACAAAATTCCAAATTACATCAGGCAGAGCCCCTCACTAACATTCTTCAAGAGAAACCTTGACGAGTGGATGGGTAGCAGAAAATACACCCCTGGGATCACTTCGTTGGCTCTGCTTGACAGAGGATCAGTTAATTAATCAATGGGGCGGCGAAAGCCGACACACTCTGGCTAGGCTTATAAATGCCTTCGGGTAGATAGCCTAGTACCTACCTATGAACCTATGAACCTATAATAAGATATTAATTAAAGATCTGTAGGATAAATGCTCTTGAAGCTGAAGCATTTATATGTTCATATGTCCCTATGCCATATGCCTTTCTGAAACTCTTTAACAGTATGTATGGTTTTTATCACATTTCTCAAATATGTGCACATGTGGTGCTATCATGCAAGGTAGCCCTTTTCTTGTACAGGAAGGCATCAAGTACTTTTGAGAGGGTGGATCATCTCAAGAAATGTTCTATAATGTAATGGAAGTTCAGTGTCACAGAGTCTGAGTATTTTTGTCTGAGTACTACTCCTCATAACATACCCCTACTAATTTTCTGTGTATTCCTTTTGAATGAGTACTGGTGCTGTTCAAGCCCTGATAGTTACCCTAGCAGAAGACTAGGCAGAATGAAATTCTACTCTGTTGGATTGTTATTTCATCTTTAAACACATATGTAAATAATCCTGAGATAACCACTTGTGCTTTTCTTCTTGGCCATT
The DNA here is from genome assembly GCF_019279795.1 of Protopterus annectens. NCBI lineage: Eukaryota > Metazoa > Chordata > Ceratodontiformes > Protopteridae > Protopterus > Protopterus annectens. Next base: position 1,615,799,870 of record NC_056732.1, on the reverse strand, counting down.
GAGAACGAATGCTATTTAGCTCACAATTTTAATCTCACACATATGATTTGCTGACCTACAAAATTGAGAATTGTATCATATTTATAATACACATAAACTGGCTCTGCTGGGTTAAATTGAAAAAGCCCTGATTATGACCAGATGACCTGATTTTTGTTAGCTGGGCTCAACCTTTGGGAGCTGGCATGGCTGGTGGAGAAATGATGGGGGTTGCTGGCTTGACTCTATTGGTGGATGGTTGAGATGAAGGAGGTGTTGCTGCTGTTCAAGTCCAGAGGGATATAAGGGATCAAAACAATATCTGGGCTAAGCTTAGAGATGGACTTGGCAGCATTGTAATGGAGGGAGTAGAAGACAGGTATGTAAATGAGTTGCCAGAAAATAGGTGGGGTGTAGGGCCTCAAGCTAAAAGCTATACCCACAGATCTCTGGTAGCTTTGTTGCAATTAAGCCACCAGTGATCCCACTGCCTAAGTTATGGTGTGGGCTGACAACCATAGCTAGCAGGTTGGTCTGGTTACACACTGGAAAAAACAGAGCCATGGATAGAAGCATATAAGGTTTCTGGAGGGTCCCTGATCTGCTACAGAAGTATACTCATTTTCCAAACAGCATAATGGTTTGTAAAAAATTGATATTTATGAAAGAAATATGATTAGTTCAAACATTTATACTGATTACTTAATGACAGCCACATCATTCTCTAACCTTATACTTTTTCATTGGTTTATAGTTTCATAGATTATAGATTCACAGATTGATATTCAAAAGTATCTTATGACCATTTATGCCTTGTCAGTACCCTCCATTAGACCATACCACCTTTCTCTGGGAAGGCTATACCAACCAATCAATCTCAGAATAAATTTGTGGATAACTATCCCGTCATCCAGGTTATGCTTAAAGAAAGATACTGAGCTGCACTGTTTAACATGCAGGGAAGGTTTATTCCCAGGTTTGGGCAGTGCTGTGTTAAACCTGTGCTTCCACCTTGTTTTTTCATCTGTTGCTGAAGATTGAGACACCTTGTTCTAGTATCGGTGGAGCTATTGGACTTGCACAGATACAAGGGGTCTAAGAAAACTGCGTCTCTAATGGCACAGTGAGCAAGACACAGATCTTCCCTCAAAAGTCTTTTTAGACAAGGTATAAAAGTATAGAGCATTCATCCTCTCTTGATAGCTCAGGGACTTTAGGCTAGTTTGCATGTTCTCCCTGTGTTCGCGTGGGTTTCCTCCGGGTACTCCGGTTTTCTCCCACATTCCAAAGACATGCATCTGGAGCATTTCTCCCTGGGCCTCCACTGAAAACAAGCTCGGTGGAACCTAGTCAGACATTCCCGGTCAACAAATGTTAAATAAATAAATAAATAAATAAAAAATAAAAATTTTTTGCATTAGGAATCATTGAGGTCTTTCTAATTGTTTGATATGTTTACTAAGATGCATCTCTAAGGGGTGCTGCTAATAGTTCGGATCTGTGCTGAATACAAGGGACTGATTGATTCTTTAGACTTTGATGATATTCCTTTGTCAGTTAGCACAACTAAATAAAAGGGTTTCCTAACAACAGTTGCCAGGTTATAGTCAAAAGGGAGGAATCTATCAGCCCATATTCTTTGGTTCCTAATTATATTTTTGTTTTGTAGTGGTATGTTGCCTGTACTGTATAATGAGGGGAACGTTTGTCTACCAAATGTAATGTTACTACAGTCGTGGCATTTAGTTTGACCCCATTTGTAGTACACTAACAGTTTACTAGAGACAGTTCGTTCACAAGGGTTTGGACGTTACAGTGTTTGTTTACCTGCAAACTTTGCTAGACAGAGGTATTGGCTCTATACTTGGAGATCTAATAAGAAAAGGCTGAAGAGAAATGGTCCCAGCACAGAGAGCTAAGTGACACTTTCATACTTTCTGATTAGGCACCTGCAACTCATATTGTTTTGGTGTTATATTTCAGCCATTCTCCTGTCCATCCTATCAAATATGATTTGATTTTTAAAGCATTTGCTGTATGATGCCAATTTGAGGAATGATGTTGGAAGCCTTGTCCAGATCAACATCTTGTGTGTATAGCATGGCCCCCATGTATAGCATCTGTCACCCTGTTTACTGGAGTCAGTAAACTGGGACTATTCTTCACAATGCCAAATGTTTGTGGGGCAGGTGTAGTAAGATTCATGATATTGTAGTTTATGAGGAGAGCTATAATGCATTCCATAGTTTTTTAGATGAAGCTTGTAATGCTGATAGTCTGTAATTACCTGTGTCAGTTGTAAGGCCACCATTATGAAGGGGCCTTATCACTGCAGTGTGCCACTCTTCAGGGAAAAATCCAGTAGCTAGACATACATTAATAGTTTAAAGGATGTTTATCACTATTAAGTCAAGTTCTTGAAGGCATTTTTGCTTGGCTGGAAAGTCATAAAACCAAACATTATTTATTTACTTCAAGTATTTATTCATTCGTTCTTTATTCATTCATTCAGTGAATAAGTGCTTAATCTTTTTCAGGTTCATAAGAATACCAAGGCCTGTCCTGCAACTTTATGAGTGTCTTCTTTTGGCTTTTCCCAGTTAGGGGTCGCCACAGCAGATCATCCGTCCACCCATGATTGACAGTGGAGTTTTACTGTGTCAAGTTGCCAGCCCAGCGTCCAACCTTACACAGAAGGCACACAGTTGCATACACTCACACCTAGGGCCAATTTAGAGTGTCCAATCCACCTACTGCATGTGTTTGTGATGTGGGAGGAAACCGAAGCACCCGGAGGAAACCCATGCGACCCCAGGGAGGACATGCAGACTCCGCACAGAAGGCACCCCAGCCGAGAATCGAACTGGAGAACCTCTTGCTGTGAGGCGGCAATGCTAACTGCTGCACCACTGTGGCTGCCCTTGCAGCTTTATGAGTGTAAGGTAGACAAATTAAGCTTGGAACCCACACACAATCATACTTACAGGCCTCTTGGATAATTTTAAATTTGCCTTTGTCATATTTTTTGTGATGTGGGAAAAAACTGGTGCACCCAGCAAAGACCCACACAGACTCAAGTATTTATCTTCTTGCTACATGTGTTTATCCTTCTCCATATAGTTGCATCCCGTTAAAAGCTTGACTTCCCTATATATATATATATATATATATATATATATATATATATATATATGTATATATATATATATATATATATATATATATATATATATATATATTTCATTTGTTTAACTTTAATATGTTTTCTCATGCAACATTATGTACTACCAGGCAGACAAGTCTTTGTTAACACAGATTCGCTTTTATTCATGTATGAATCTGTTTATTAATGAATACCCTATTGATAGGGGTTTATTCTTGCCTAAATGCCCCACAGAATGACTTCCACTAATATCTGAGATATTTATAGGTTCACACGTTCATAGATATATATTAGTCATGAGAACACATATCTGTTATGCTAGCAGGTATTATTTATATGCTGATGAAGTTTAAGTTTCTTGGTATTAGTGTCTCTGATTCCACTAGTCTTGTAAAACTGGGGACACCAAGCAGTGTAGGGTTTTTTATTTAATAGGAAACTAAGCAGCGATCCCATGAAGCAGTCTTTATTAGATGGGATATAGTGAGAGACCTCTTAGTCTATCAGGAAGTTTAATAAAGGTCATCAAACATCATTCAGTGTGATGTGTTATTGTAGGGGTCCGGGACAAGTAAAGTTGTCCACTACTGAACTTTTACTTTGTCTGCATTAAAGGGCGATTAAGTCATATTTTAAATGAATAAGCTGTTTTAAATTACAGAATAAATTGTAGCAAGATATGCATACATTTAAAAATATGTTTATCAGCCTTAATTGCATCAAGGAAATTGAAAATGTACCTTCTCCATTGTTTACAGGAAATGCTCTCTTGCTAATCCAGGCCCTAGTGGCATAGCATTTTAACAGTGATGAAATACCTTGAATTCAAATTAAGTTTGATTCAGGCACATCTTTTCCTGGTCTATTAAGTATTCAGCAAGGTCACATTAGAGGCTCAGTTATTATATGGCTTATTTGAAAGCTTTTTCCAGATTCTGTGAATCACCTCTCAGTGCTACAAAGAATGCGTAATACCTAACTGGTGCTTTCTGCATACAGAGGAAAACAATGAAATAGAGATACTGTAGGAAACCAGTAATGTTTTAGTATAATATGAATTATAATTATACAGCTAAACTACCAGCAGTTTTTAAAGATGCTTTTAGACTTGAACAGTATGCTGCAGTTACTGCTGTATAGTTGGTAATCTCTACAATAGTTGAGTAAAATAATTGTAAGAGCTACATTTTGAAATTGTCGGTATTTATAGTGTATTTTCATGCGGTACACCTTATTTACTGATATAACCATAAGTTGTGTAAATGCAGATAAATATAAGTCTTTTGGATCAATTTCAGCCTTACACTTTAAACACAAGCAATGTGGTCAGTCTAATAATAAATACTGGTGCAAATTCCTAATCTTACTTCTGTTCAACATTAATTTCATCTCAATGTATTTATTAGGTGTTTTTTTGGAGAGGGTGCATCATATTATATTGATTAAAGTAACCAAAAGCAAGGAACGTATATTGAGAAAACAATCAAGACATTCTTCATATGTGATAAGAAACTGAAATACATAGCTTTCATAAATGCATCTGTGAAGTAAATGCGTTTAGTTAAAAGACACGTAAACATAAAGCATACTGCAAGATTCTTCTAGACACTCACCAAGCTTCTGAAATCACGTCCCATATTTCTCAGCAGCAGTATCTTAAGAACTAAGAAACATTACAGAAAAATCTCTGACAGTTTGACAATGGAAATAAACAGAGAGGCTTAGAATATTTTCCTCAACAAGGATGTAGTATAAATTGAAATGTCGAGTGTCAGACATAATTTATTTATGAGTTAAACCATATTATATACATTTCTGCATTCAATGAATTTCATTTTCCAAGTATGACCCAGGAAAAGAAACACAGATGGTTAACTAGACTTTAATTTTGGGAATCAAAAATGAAATCATCCAGTAAACCCACATTGCTTTCAGTTATTGCCTATTGTAAAAGATTTACTTAGTTAAGAAAAAAAAGTTACATTTTTGTCATTTTCATTTGAAATAGCACAAATACAGATGAAATGGGATGGTAAAATTCATATACCCTCCTTCTTGCCTGTTCATCAAATATATTATATGCTAAAATATGCCTATAATATATTAAATTATACGGGTTCCTATTAGAATGCCGAAAACGCATTTTGTCAAATGCGTTTTCGTCGACATGTAGGGCGAACAGGCAAAACAGCAAAGCTGCTGTTCAGCGAATTCTTTCCCTGGGAAAGAAGTCACTTGACCGCTTCGTTGCTTTGCCTGTTCTGAAGTGTAGTGTGGTACCTTGTCCGGTATAGCTCCCGAGCGTGATTGTGCAACAGTTACTGACCTTAGGGTTAGGGTGCGGGTTAAGGTAAGTGCTTATGTATGAAAGTGTGTACTGTTTTGTATTTTGCATTAGATCTATGGTTGAGTTACGTGTGCATGTGTTTTCAGCTGTTTACTTTTGTTTTGGGTGGTAGGATTAAGCTTAAGGTAAGTGTGTATGCATTTGGAACTGTTTATGTAAATGTGCAAGAGTTACTGACCTTAGGGTTAGGTAAGTGCATATGTTTTAAAATGTTTACTGTTTTTTTTTTTTTTTTTTGTTAGATGTATGGTTGGGTTACGTGCATATGTGTATTTAGTTGTTTATTGTTTTTTGGGGGGGTATAATTAGGGTTAGGGTATGTGTGTATGTGTTTGGAAGTGTTTAATATTTTTTTTTGGGAGGGGGGGGTTGGAATAGCAATTTCTTTCCCTAGTAATGAAATCGCTGTTCTGTGGTTTCGACATTTTCAGTGTTCGCTGAATATGTGTCGATGAAACACCGTTTGCTGTTTTCAGCGTTCGATGTTTTAATATGAACCCAAATTATACTATGGTGGGTATTGTACACATGTAAAAAGTTATGTATTTTAAAGTCACAATTTCTGGTGTGTGTGTGTGTGTGTGTGTGTGTGTGTGTGTGTGTGTGTGTGTGTGTGTGTGTGTGCACACCTGCCTGTCTGCCTGCCTGTACCTGTGTGCTCTGTGTACAAATATACAAACTACATATAAATTAGTTGCAGAGACAACCCCATTAACTCCTTACTGCTATTTCAATATTTCAGTTTATAGCAACTATATTGAAAAGTTGTGACATGAGACAGAGAACATGGATGCTGTGATCCCACTGCCTTTTTTGAACATGGAAGCCCAGCACACATAAAAAGATTCAAGTCAATGTAGGAACTAAAAATACCTAACGTATTTCTCTATTACTTTGTTTTCAATGTGAGAATTGCTTAAATTAAGCACACTGTTACACTTCTAATAGTAATATACTGTATTCACCGCTCAGAATATAAAACAGAAGTTATTAGGACATTCTGTAATGTAACATGGCCTAACGAAGTTCTCATAGGTTTGGGCATTCCCATGGTGATTGAATGGTGGTGGAGCATGATATCATTGATGGACAGGCTGTCAATGAATGTCATGCATTTGTCTTTTGTCATAAATACATCGTAATTCATTTATATTTCTTTTTTTTTTCAAATGTACACACAAGTACACTGATATATACATGCACATACCTGTAATACATTTCTTGTAAATACTTTCTCCTGTAAACTGTAATACATTGCACTGTAATACATTGTAATGCATTACATGCATTCTTAATCTTGGATTCTAGCTCTGTTCATTTCCATTCCTTTCTAATCAGAATTACTCTTATTGAAAGAAGGAATTTAAAGCTTGATGTTTTAAAATACTTTTTTTAATCTTGGATTTGGACAATGCAGTTCAGATGCATTTATTACATTTTATTTTTTTTAACATGTGGCACTCCATCTCCTTTTGCTTTCTTTCCCTTCTACTTATTAGTATGTTAGTTTACAGCCAGAGGATGATGTGATGCAAAAGTGTTTAACAGCTGGCACTCCAGGTCTGTTGGCTTCCGTTCATTTCTAATTTGTATTCCCATGTTTGTGACAGTGGGGTGATGTGAGACAAACAAATCTTTTTTATGTTACATTTTGCTTTTAACAGGGGGAACTCCGTTAGGCGTGGTTAGCCGTGACATGGGAGGCGTCTGTAACAGTGCATCTAGGGGGCATTACACTACAGAATAACCAATTATTCAAGCTATTTCCTGAAATAATGTCTTGTCATTAAAACAGTTAACAGCTCAGTTGTTTACATGCAGAAAGCAGCTAGATGACTTTCCAGTGACCTTCAAAATGGCTACCGTTTGAACAAATAAAGTCCTCTTCATGCTGCTAATAATAAGTAACTTACTGTGAGTGTATCATTTGAACATGTATGACTGACAGTGGATGAAATGAGTAAACACTGCGTTATTCGAAGATCTTTAGATTCCTATGCACCTGCCAACCCCTATAAAACACTAGCATGTCTTCATCTAACTTTCTGATCATGTGACTGTGTGGTACCAGATCTTTGAATGGATCATCTATGACACATGAAAGCCACAGTTTTGTGATCAGAGTTTGCCAGATCCTAATTCTGAAACACAGAACTCTTGACAGACATCATGTCAAACTTGTGACCGTGTAAGTAAGTAAATAATAGAAACAATGCATGCAGTTAAACAACTTTTGAGAAGAGTTTTGCCTTTTATTTACTCAGTGATGAGACTGTAACCATACATGTCCATACATTAATATGCCTGCACTGCAGTCACAGTTAACTGTGGGGAAGATGTAAAGGACTCCCAGACCTTTACCACTGATCCTTAATTTCTCTAGACCTGAAGTGCAACAGACTTCCACTCCAAGGACTGTGAACGTTCATTAAATGATAAGCCGCTACTTTCATCCAGTGACAAGTCACCACGATTTTGCTCAAATACCCAGAAAAATAATTCTCTTAAGCAGGGATGAATAAGATGGTCAGATATCTCTTCAGTAACACTGTCTTAGTTTTGACACTATTAAGTGTATAGGCAGGATCCTAAGGGATATATTGAAAAAATATTATCAGTGTCTCTCTTGCTGTTCAGATAGCTTAATCCTTGTTGAATTAATGAGAGATTACAAAAAAGTGAACTTTTAAAGAACACCTTGCTTGCAACCAATGTTTCTTCTATAATAGTAAGGGCAACTTTGAAAAGATCTTCAACAAGTGTTTGCATTATAGTAGCTCTTGATACACCTTTTTGCCACCACATGCTAGAAAAAGCAAGTGCTCTAACTCTCACTGACCTAATTTCACATTTCTAGATAGTCCTTGCAACACCTAAGCATATAATCTGTATATCCCTACCAGAGCCTAAATCTTAACCCTATAACTCAGATCACTTCTTAAACCAAAGACATGTTTCCCTTTCTCTAACCTTAAAACTCTGTTCCCACTCCCAAACCCTAAATTCACCCTCCTGCTCCCTTCCTATGGCTGTTTCTTTGAGTTTGTGCATTAGCAGACTTCCCTCCAAACACATATTTAATATCAAGTGTGAGCAGCAGCCTAGCTGAGTTACAAGCTGCTTGAGTCCCTGGCTTCTAGCCAGTGGTCTTCACTTGGGACTTAAGTACCTGTAGTAAACCCATTTTGAAATATTCAGACTAGATTTTTGTTAAGTGGATCAGAAGCATGAAAGGTAGGTTCTGGTGCATTTTACATTTCATTTTGTTGCATCAGAAATGTTACTTGTACACACATACACACTCATGCATGCGCAAACGCACACACACACACACACACACACACACACACACACACACACACACACACACAAACGCACACGAACATATGCACACACATGCAAACACACATGCGCACACACACACAGACACACGGACACACACACACACACACACGCACATATGCACACACATGCACACACACATGTGCACACACACACACACACACACACACACACACACACACACACATACACACACACACACACACACACACACACACACACACACACACACAAACACACACATATCTGCATTTCTGCATTTATATTTGTATGTCTAGTTATAATACACACAAACAGACACATGCACACACACACATAAAAACACACACTTTTGTATACATATATAAATATGCAGACAGTACTGTTTTAGCTGATATACATGATTCATATATCTAGATAGATATTTTTTTCTTACACAGTACTATAATTTTTCTCTCATATATATTTGTTAATAGTATAAGCCCACTAAACACAAATGTCCCTTTTTAGAGGGTAACCAGGAAGCACTGTATGGTTAAGTGATTTGCTCAGTCACCCAGTAGGTAAATGGTTGTGGATGTAAACAAGCCTTGTACATTGGGTACAGGAAAGGCTCATTAACAGCTCAGCACCTTCATCCTCTGCGCTGTTTTACGTGAGATAAACTTCATACTTTCTGATCATTTTTAATAAGGCTGTCATGTCCTAGCAATGATTTAATAATTATAAAGATTCATTTGCTTACTACTATATTTTTCTATAACTGAAGTTCACAAAATCTGAATTAATCTAGTTTTATTTTAATCATTTGTCAACCAAGGAAATGAAGTTATCCCAAGACCCCTGTTTCAGACAGCTCCACAAGTGACAAAAGGTTTAGGCAATTTAACATGTTGATACAACTGAAATATACAGGGAACATGTAAACAACATTTTACAAGTATAAGATATAGATAGACTGTTTAGTCTATGTTTTACAAGGTTAAATGTTTCATCAGTTCAGAGTGTAAACCAGAAGGGGCACATGTGGTATGAGGAGATGTGACTGGCGTGACTAAAGGTAAAGTGATTTTTTATGTGGGACATTAACATTTAATGTTTATACCAACAGTTCATCAGATAAAATGGTCTTTATAACAACCTACAGATGACTTACATCATCTAACTACATAAAACGGTAACTGGTCAGCTTGTGGGTTTAGAATGGCAGGCAGATATTTACTCACAAGGTTTACAGAATTCAGGCAGGGGAAGCAACACAGGAGTAATATAAATCAGTGGAATGGTTTTCAGCTTTTACTAATGCAATTTAAGTGTCAAGAATATATAAAAGCTGTATTGCATTTGTACCAGTATCTGGACTTGAAAACCGCGGTGATGGTGCTGCGGTACCGTTGTCGCCTCACAATAAGACGTTGTCCTGTTCTCAGCTAAAGCGTCTACTATGTGGAGACATGCGTGAATGGGCGTACCGTCATTGAAGGTTGTACGTCAGGGCTGGCAACTCCGTATGTAAAAATCTACTGCCAATCATTTGCGGACCGGAGTTCCGCTATGGCGACCCCTAACCGGGAAAAGCCGAAAGATGCAACAACAACAACAACCAGTATCTGGACTTGGTTGTTGACATTTACCCAATTAGCAACTAATGTAGTATTCATAAGTTAGTCCAGCACCAGCTGTGGGAATATACCAACAGTTCACCATAAGTCTGTGATTTATGCAAGATATTGTAAACAAGATAATGCATTTTTAGAAGGAAATGGTGCAGACACTTTCCTTCTTGAATGTTCCTCCTTTGATAAATGCAATGCCAACTCAAAACTAGTAAATTGCCATGTAATTCCCAAGGGAGAGACATGTTATTTTTTTTTTCTTGATTGCAATATATTTTGACATGCTGTATGTGGGAAGTGAAGGGATATGATGCCTCCAGATAACCATCTTGAAAGTTCACATTCTTAAGAATGCTTATAGATTTTAGATATTGTAAATCTGTGGCCTTTTTTAATTAACATGATAGCTATAAAGGAGGCATTACACTATTTAAATACTAGATAGAATCTCATTGTTTCAGATTTTTTTTTACTTTACATATAAGGTTGTAGTATCCATTCAAGAAATCCCTAAGAAAAATTATGCTTTATGTAACATATGGACACTTTCCCAAAATAGAAGTCAAAGATTTGTGTACTAAACAATTCATGCCATATCCCTATGTTATTAAACCATTATTCAAAATTGTATGCAACATAGTTTGTGAGCTAGTATAGTTTATAGCTTAGAGGCTTAATAACAAAGCTTCAGTAAACAATTATTATGTACTACTTTACATGAACAAAAAAGCTATTATTTCTGCCTGTGTTTCAACTCATTTACTATCACTGGAAATAATAAGACGCATTTTATACTTATTCTGAATAATATGAAGAGAAATAGTTTTAATGTCTTAGATACATTGAAAACAGAATAAGAACAAGACACATACTGAAAATAATTATTCTGCCTTATGCAAAGGAGGTGAATGTTTTAATCGCATGTCAGAGTCATAAAAGTGATGATATTTTTGAGAGACAGGAAGACTGGCTGTACATTGGCTGGTCTATAACTTGTAAGCTAGGATCAAACACTAGACTTGCATGATGTATCAGGCATGTGCAGAATGCAGGGCCTTATAATCTATTTATTTTGCATTTGTTTACTGGGAAAGTCTGATTGAGACAGACCCCATATTCAGTGGAGGCCTGTAGAGAACCATTCCAGGTGCATGCCTTTGGAATATGGAAGGAAACTGGAACACCCAGTGGAAACCCACAAGAACACAGGGAGGACATGCTTAGCACAGAGGGCTCCCCAGCTGAGAATCAAACAGGAGAACCCCTTGCTGTGAGGTGATAATGGTAATTGCTGTACCACTGTATCACTCCTTAAGGTAGCCATGAATGTCTTGTACACCTAGAAAAGAGGGTGTATACAAGATAAGCATACTAACCACTGAAACATTCAAGTATCTCAAAAGAGGCATATGAAGAATGTAGTAGGAGTTAATATTAAAATGTACTCCTTTCTGGAAACTATGCCAGAACATATTAAAGAGTTCAGCACATTTTTTAGAATGTCCCAGGATAATAGGAAGCCATTTATTTATTTTATTAAAAAAAAAAAATTCTCAATAAGAGAAACTGAGAATATTGATTAGTAATGCAAATTAATTAATGTGTGCATGGTGGACCACATTAATCAAGCTGGGTAGCACATATAAAGTGTAAAACCATAAAGACATCCCCCTAACAGCACAGATATAGTTCCCTATCCTAAAAATAGTAGTGCCACCTATGTGAATGGAAGTTTAGCACCACAGTGTATGGTAGACACATTTATTATGCTCTGACAGTGCTACTGTGAATTTGTTACAAAGTCCATGCATCCAATGTTATAGGCATCATCTGCAGAGTTTACTAACAGGCAGGGAATGAAAGTATATCGGCAGCCCTTTCTTGTGCATTACGCACACAGTGCTGCCATCGGTAATCTACTTAAACTAAGTACGTATAGTACAACAGGAGTTGGTGTACAATTCATTACAATACATCCGCTTTAATGTACTCATAGTGACAAAGGAAATCACTGTTACCAAGCATTATTCAAATATATGTCACAGTACAAAATTATACATGTCTTTACCCATGAACCTTTGAATCTACAAGCTATATGTATCCAGTGATGGGGAGAGATACTAGATTACTATAGCACTCCTCTTTTGCACATTAATGCTAAATGTTAAAATGTGATTGTCGTGTATCCTAAGATATATAATGATAACCTCTGAGCATTTATTTATTTACTGACATTTGGTTATCAGGAAAGTCCAACTGGGTAGAAGTCCATTTTCAGTGGAGGCCTGGGGAAAAAAAGCTCCAAAATATTATAAAACATTCTAAGAACAATAATTTTACATTCTTCAAAAATAAAACAAAAACATCTCCAGTGTAAATAATTATAACAAATTAGACATAATATAAATACATTGGTTAAGAATCGATACAAGGTATATGACAACCATTTAATATTTAGATAAACTTTAGACCGTTTGTAGAGAAATTAAAGGTAAGTTAGTCTAATACAACTAGGGATTGCAATATGAAGTGAGGGAAAACAGGCTTATGATATATTTAGTGAGAAAGTCAGGGAAGAGAATTAGAGAGAAGTAAGGAAGTAAGTGAAGAAGGGAGAGCAAGAATGTTTTTTAGTGTTGTCTTAATTCCTGTGCATGTTATAAACTTATTGCTGGCACAGTACTAATCCGACCATAGTGGCAAGCTTACTGCCAGAAGTTTTATGATGAATATCTCTTGGGTATACTCTTATAACATCTAGCATTCTATTATCTAAAAGGCCAGTAAAGTAGTCTGTATCATATCAGCGCACAAACTATCCAGGTGTGCTACGCTTCCATTTACTGTCTAGAATATTTTCCCTGAGTAAACAAGCAAGTCTTGCAGAAACTGAGTACCAATTTTACCATACATTATGAGCAGTTAGTGACTTTTGTTACCAATATATGGGTTTTAGGGTCTATGCCACCTTCTTAATTTCTAACTGATCTGTAACATGTGCATGTGTGTCTGTGTGTGTGTGGGGGGGGGGGGTAGATGCTGAAACAGCATTGTCGAAATAGTGCTCTTGATCTCTCAGAGAAAGTGCAGCAGATTCACTGTCCACAGTTAAAGACAATGCCAAAGACACAAACTTACTGTGTCAAATATCAGTTGCCATTATCTGCATTACCAAACACTTCATCAAAAGTACTTTTGTTTTATAAAATAGCTTCTATAAAGCATTAAATAATCATATTGTGTTGGTATAAGCTATTCAAAAGAATAGGTAACAATTTAGCTGTGATATCTTTTCCTTTAAGTGAAATCTTTTTCTCATTCTTTTCAATATCTTATTCATTTTAGTCAAAGTTTTTTTTATTCCTAAGATTATTTAATAATTTTTAATTAATAAGTTTCACGCAATTTCTCTTTATCTTTATGCATATACTGCTTTTATTAAGAACAAAGAATTATCTTTAAAACAGATAAACCCTGATTTCATCCTATTAGCACATTTAAAACAAGATATGCAACACATTTTTACATCTTTTTAAGACAACATAGAAATATATTCCATCTTCTAAATCTTTCTTGAATGGCTCCAATCAGAATTTCAAACCTATATTTAATAAAAAATGATATCCTATATGTACTGCGAATGACAGATGTATAACCTTCATTATTACGTGTGATTATTTCACTTGGTTTTATATTTTATAATCTTTTAATTCTAAATCGTTTTTCTTCCATGTATACAGAGTGCATTCTTCAAATACATTAAATATGATACTCTAAGACTAGTGTTCAAGGTTACTGGAAAATAGGACCTACATTCATTTATTGACTTCCTAATACCAGAATACCCACTTTTCTCTTTGCAGTTTCTAGGACCACTATGGGGAGGGGGGGTTCTGAATCGTATTCAGTTAACACCAGTTAAGGAATACCTTCTAGCCATCAATAGGGATGACTATATAACAAAGAAGAAGGTGGAGTAGGAATAATTAGAGGTTGTGAGGGCACTGCTGCATATTGCCAATGTCTCCAGCAGCAATAATACTCATCTCCTCATGAAGGTTGGTTTAAAATCAGTACTGCATATTTATATAGATAACTGAATGGTGACAATGAATGATCTGATTAAATACATCACAGTTAATTATTAATAGGTTGAACTTGTACATCAGCACAGAACAGAGAAGAAACCAGTGTGCATGATGTATCCCACTCACCCCTTGTAGCATACATTACTGCATGTTATTACATTTTTATTATTGCTTTCAAACATTTTCACATGATCAGCGCCAAAATTTAAAAAAAAAATAAATAAAATAAAGTTCAACTATAGCAAATAAAGTGGAGGATAGCAGCAGTAGAATGGGTGTTGCTGGTGATGATGGTGATGATGATGATGATAGATGATGTTGTGAAGATAGGTAAAGGCTGCCAGCCTAGCCAAACAGAATTTTGTAGATAATTCTGTCATTTGTAAATATTAACATAAGCCACAGGCTTGTTCTCTTAAATGCAAAAAGACTGCATTGGATATAGAACTGTAAAAATGTAACAACAGTGCACTCTGCTATAAGAAAGCGAAGTCAAGCATTTTATGACTGTCTTTGATGTTAAAATTCAGAGCCAATATGTCTAGAAGGAGACATCCTGCCTATTGTTTTAAGACCAGAGTTAATGGCTAGTATTTGCATGTATAAATGCCCTTTATTGCTATAGTTTCTGACCAGGTGTAAATAATGTAAATGTAGTTTCTGTTAGCCTGGGAACACCAGAGAAGTGTGAAGAATGAGGTCATGTGAAGGAACTCTGTATTATCAATTTAAACAGAGAGAATCATAGAGCTCTAAGCATTTTGTCTTGGGAACATCCAACATCACCAGCACTGCTTTGCTCTGTATGTAAGGTGTTTAGAATTGTGTTTTCTCTCAGATATAGCTAGAAAATAGGAAGATTAGACCAGTTTGTTTTTCTGTGATGTCAGAACTTTTGCTACTGTATTATTTTAATTACATCTCTGTGATCTCTGAACTCTTGACTAGCACTATGTAGTAAGAAGTATTGTCTTGTGTTTTAATTATTTATTATTAAATATTTTTAAACCTTTCAACTGTGACTGTTTTGTGTAGAGATAATTTAAGCTCTAAGAGTACATTGCATGTATATAGCGGTACTGTACCAAGTCACTCCAAATAAGTCTTGACCATTAGGTTGCACTTATTTGGATAATAATATTGCACAGTAATAATTGGACACCCTTTTAATGGCCTTTGAGTAGCTGATAAATATTAGCTGGGTGGTGGCAGTGATTTTTACCATATAGTCTCGGTAAAAGGGGCACAGCTGGAGATCCTGTGCCAGCCTCCCCCAGGAGTGTCTGTGTGGTTGTGTAAACTCTTATCTCAAAGTGTGCATGTGTCAGCTACTTGGGCAGGGACACAAAGCACTGGTTGGACAAAAAGGGTGTTGGAGGTTTT
Organism: Protopterus annectens; assembly: GCF_019279795.1. Lineage (NCBI taxonomy): Eukaryota > Metazoa > Chordata > Ceratodontiformes > Protopteridae > Protopterus > Protopterus annectens. Next base: position 1,615,783,973 of record NC_056732.1, on the reverse strand, counting down.
AGCTTGCCCACTAGGCTGAGATCTGGACCCTGTAGCTGTGCCAGTGGGGAGTCTTATTGGGGACCTGGAGAGAAAGGGATAAACCAGCCCCAGACTGACTGTGATCTCTGTGTGCTCTTAAGGGAAATTGTACTTTACTGTGTGTGTATTTATAATCCTTTCCCTATAGCAACATCCCTCACTGGTGTTAGTGGTGAGGATTGAGGCTCCTTGCTTGCTGGGCCAGGGCATGGGCATCACAGATGTTAATAACATAGTTACATTTATAAGGCAGCCTGAGGAAAGTGGCAGGCAGTCCCTAGGTTTAATGGCAGGATCTCTTACACCACGACATGTCAGAAAATGACATTGCTCCACAAAGTCAAACACATTATTTCCTTGTACAGGAGGAGCAACCATGGACCATAACACCAGTATCTCCAAACCCATAGGAACACTTTCCATATGTTGGTAGATATTCAGAGATAACAGTTTCCATAGAGCCATCTTTACAAAGGGGAGCCAGGTGAAGAAACTTATTACAGTTAACCCAGGAAACACGTATAGCATTGGCTGCCCAGCAGGAAATTTGCTGTGACATTGTTAGGGTTCAGACCAGTACCACAGAGAGTCACCTGGGAATAGTCAGAGTCCTCCAGCATATACATGATGATTTCCAGCACTACTTGGAAATGGCACAGAGTAGGGATAATGCCATGACCACACTGATGCCTACATTGGTGGCACACCAAGCATCAGTGGCCATCTCCATTTGTCCCCTACTTGGAAAACACCAGAGTCAAGCTGGAGTCAGTCTTGCAAGGTGCAAAGGATGGGGATCTGTCTAGACACAAAGGGGTAGATCACATAATAATATTGCTTCTTCTCGGGACAGTAATGCAACTAGTCAAGGTGAACAAGCACAACATATTTCATGCAGACCATGTCAGCTTTCATCGACACCTAGCAGAACCTCACATTCAAGGTCACAATCACAGTTATGCAGAACTGTCAAATTAGTGTCAGCAGAATTACCTGTATCAAGTAGGTCACAACATCAGACTAACTCGCTTTACACTTTTTATGGTAGCCCCTCTTCAGAATCACTTGCATAATCACCTAAACTATATTTAGCAGATTTGTTTGACTCATTTGATCATGAACTACAGTGAATAAGCTTCTAAGACACAGCTGTATGTTTAACTGGAATAGGGGTGTAACTGGAATGAGGGTTTAACTGGAACGAGGGTGGGGGCAAGTTTGCCAATGTATGCATTTCATCCCTGTAAAACTATTTTGTACACCATCAATTAAAGGTAGAAAAAAATGGATGTTACATAGATTACCATTCCTGCAGATGGCAGTTTCCTACAACATTAAAGCGGTGATGCACAAAAATTTTCAGGAGAAATATATAAGTGAATCAGACTAAAATGAATATCCTGTCATGTAATCCTGCCCGGCTGCTATTTCAGCCTCCCTTCAGCACAGATGATGACTGTTGTTTTATTTATGTTTCTGAAGTCAGAAATGATTATGTATGATGGCATAAAATTAATCTGATGTGCAGCACCATAGAATAATCTAAAAAGAGATGGCGTAATATAAAAAAAATAGTAGAATACATTTTCATTGAATTTCAGTGGATTAACCCATGAAGTAATTCACCACAGACGATATGCAGTACTTATATACTTAAGTAAGCAGTACAATCGAACTTCTTTACCAGATGTGATTTATTTCTATATGATGGCATATGACATCACTGAACAGGAGTCAGTAAGCACTCAGGTATGACTAAACAACAGTATCAATGAATTTTCTAAAAAAAAATGATAAAAATATTTTAAGATGAGAGAAAATGTCAGATGAACAGTGACATCAGGCTGTGGACCACACAGCATAGCCCACAGATATCACTGCATTCATCAGTTATACTCTTGCCTGGGATCCATTAGCACCTGCACTAGAGTTACACTAAGTGTACACCTTTCTGAGTGAACACACAAAGCAAGCATAACTCACACCTTTTTCCTCCTAATTTTAGTTTTTCTACTGTTTTTCTTGCAGCCTTAAATATTTTGAGGGATTCATAAAGGTTAACACAAAGTTTAGACTACATGTACATTAATGTAATTTTTATGAGTGACTAGAAAGCACAAAATATCTGGTAGGGATGTTCTTGAGTACAGATCGAGTACACTTAGTGTACTCGTTAATGAATCTAATGAAGGAAACACTAAACTGAATGCCATGGTCCATAGTTGTGGATAAAACACCACCTCTTTACCTATGCAGCCACAGGCCATGCACTAGCTGATGCCTGGTCATCAGTGGTTTTAGTGGGACTGGAACAGAGAGCTGCAGTGACAGCATAGGTCCCTTCACCATCAGACTGGTACATGATTACTTTATGCAGAATGAAACATTCAACACATAACTGAGACAGAACAGCACTTCCAAGAACACATTACTATAGAAAATGTTAAACCAAAAACAGAAAACAAAATTTGGAGCAGTTACGGAGAAAGGCAGTCAGTGAAGTATTGACCTACGTGTGAAAATTAGCCTATAAAAAAAAATAGATGCAAAAGCCTAAATATATGCAGTTAAGCTGTATCGCTTTACATTTTGTATGCATTTTTGTTGAAGTAGAAAATGCAACTGGATTTACATGAGTTTCAGAGAGTGACTGTAGGTTCTGGTACATTTCTTCCAGATGCAGAATGGACCAGCATTTCATTTTGCCAAAAATGTTCTTGTTGTTTCTTCCATGATGTCTGTATCATGCATAAACTTATCTGAATTATTAAAGTCATGACTATGGGCCAGATGACCCATATTTAATTACTAACATGGAGCCTTCATGGAGTTTGAAGGGATGAAGGGCATGACTCTAAGGGGATAAAGCCAGTTGTTGATATCAGGAGCTGTGTGCAGGAAAGAGTTGAGGCATACAGTTGAGGATAAGACTGTGTGCAAGTGTGTGTGTGTGTGTGTGTGTGTGTGTGTGTGTGTGTGTGTGTGTGTGTGTGTGTGTGTGTGTGTGTGTGTGTGTGTTTTGTTTGAGATAAGCAGTAACCTTCAATGAGCAAGTATAAATGGTCATGCTTTTGCATAGAGCAAAGTGATGTGGCTCCTGTGATGACCCTGATTAAGGTTGGGCTTAGGCTAACAAGATGACCTCACTGCAATGATGACAGTAAGGACAAAAGCAATCCACATGACAACCTAAATTATGCCCCCAGGGCGTTCCTTGCCTTAGGGGATCTGGGTCATTACCCGCTATTAAAAAACAAATGGGGTCAAGTTCATTTGGGGTGGCTTAATGGCTGGTAGGGGTAGGTAACTGGCCCAAGAAATCATTGGATCAGCTGGATAAGAAGACAAGAAAATGCTCATGCTTACCAAATGACACTGTGAGCGTATCCCCCCTTGTTTTGAAGGAGGTATAGGCCTCCATGAAATTAACAATTTAGATCTGCAGTCATGGGATGAAATATATATTTATTGACATCATCAGATCCAAATATAGGTAAAGTTCCAAACCACAGAGAAAACAAGTCTAAGATGGCATCTATGCTCAGATTCGCAGACATATTTAGGATAGGGACAAGAGTTGAAATATAACCAGAAGCAGATAAAAAAAATGTCAGATGACAACAGGAAATGCCAAAAACATAAGAAGAAATATAAAGAACAGGACTAGAAGAGAAAGAAAGAAAACTAGAAAGCCCACAGTTAAAATGACAACTCTAGAGAAATCCAGGAACAACCACATGCTGACCAACATTTGAAGCATGAGTGGTTATGGAATAGTGAATTGAAACTAAAAGATGAACATTTAATAATGGCTACATATGCTTTAATTTACAAAGTCTGTAGAAAATCTGGTGATATTGGCAAATGCTGGTTCAATAGTATAGAACAAGAAATAGTTGCACATTATTTATTTATTTGACATTTGTTGACCAGGATAGTCTGACTTGGCTATTGCCATTTTTCAGCAGAGGCCTGGGGAGAAACACTCCACAGTACAGCTAAGTAAATTTGCACAAATAAAATAATTAAGTAACAGCTGCTGTAATACAAGTAAGAGAAAACAGCTAAAATATGTTCATAGAATTTAGTAAGAAAAAACAGGTGATAATACATTTAAATTGCCATCAGTGGTCGACAGTACATACAAAAAGCAGTTTGTCTTTTTGGTTAAACGTGGTGTAGTTATTTATATTAACAGCTAGATTCCAATAGGATATGGGTAGCGGGTTATTAGGACTAAGACGTGAAGGAGTATGGACAGCAGTAAGAGATATCTTGTCATTAGAGGAGGTTACTTTCTATAAGATATTGGAGATGAAGGAGGAAGTGGAGAAAAGAGAGGAAAGATGCACAGGAATTGTTGCTAGTCACATATACTCACTTGCAGGGACTGTATATTGAAAAGAATAACAATGTGGCAAAACTGTTGCATGAATTGTACAACCACAACAACATAAAGGTAGCTGGCATTGTACAAAGCTTTACTGAAAATGAAGACATTCTGATCAGTTAGCATCATCCAATACCAACAGTTAAGAAAGTAGAAACAAGAAAAAAACAGATGTAGTATTTAAAGAAAAAAGGCAAAAGTATCACTTATCATTGAAATAGCTACAACTAGTAATAATAGTGGCCTGTGTACCAAGAGATACAAGTCATAAACTCCAGCAGATGCTGTAGCAACTATATTATGGAATAATGACAGCTACATAGTTACAATAGAAGTAGCAACAGCAAGGTTAATAATATATCATTTTCAAGTGCACTTAAATATGCTCCTGATACATGTAACCTGCAGTTGAAGGCAATTATGGGCACATTGAGGGTGCTGAGAAGAGCACTCTTGGCAAACAGCAAAGACCAAAGCAATACTAATTTCAAGAAGCCTAAATGTAGCTTGACTTAGCAATGGGATCCATCATAGTATTAGAACATCAAAACATTTGGAGAAATTAAAAAACAGAAACATAAATTTCTAGTAGATGCAGTTGCCTGCAGCCTGTGACATCAAATCAATATCTGCAGATCATCTGTGGCATGTGCCATTGGCTTGAATGGTAGTAGCCATGATGACCTCTGTCTTCAGAAAAAATGAATGCCAGCAAGTAACCTGTACCTCCACCATAGTATGAAGGAAGCATAACAAGTCAAGGTGCATGCATATACTCTAAGACAGTGTTGTGCTTTTCGCCTAGCAGTGGAGCTGTAGCCCTATGATGACCAAAAGGGCCACCTTACAAACTATATGTATATTACATGTGCTACTGTCCCCATGTGGGTTCTAAGTGCTATGATATGTTGAATAATATTAGGGTTGTAAGACATACTGTAATGCCTGGGATGAGGTTACATTTATGTTCTAACCACTTCTTGGGTCAATTAATGCCAGAATTTCATAGTTAGCAAAGACTTTTATGATTTGCAAATTCTATACTGCTGAATATGTCACAAATCCTTTGCCTCTATAATGCATGAAGTGGTCTTGCTTAAATGCATGCTATATGTTGGTTTGTTATTGTTTGTGTGATTGTGAAGGCCATTACCTTTAACATGTGCCATTTTGCACAAGAAAAAGCTAATGCACTGTACAAAAAGTTAATGTGTCATGCATTATTTTTATAAATTTCAGAGTTTGGCGAGAATGAGAATAGCAGTTTATTTTGTTAAGACTGACAAACATAAAACATACTCAGACATATATTATGGTAGTATGACAGCAGATCTTAAACTGCTGTGCGCTGTACCAAAATCTAGCTGTTATTAGAGACGATTAAGGCTATGACCTCTTAATGAGACACTTTCTGTAGTCTAAGGCTTGATTTCTTGCTCAATTTGTCTGTTGAGTGACTCTGACAAAATCTATTGAACAAGCATTGCTCTTACATCACCTGTAAAAAGGGACTGTATGTCCAATCATCTTACTCTGTTAAAAATGTTTGTCTGGCACTTAGCAGAGAGAATACACCTATGAGCTGTGTCACGAAAGGAAATATTACCAGCCCGGCTATCTGGAATTTTGTAAATAATTATATGTCATTTGTGAATATCAACATTATTCATGTAAGGTACTTGTGTTACAAATGCATTAGAACTGTATGTCAGGTGTATATCAAACTGTTGCTACGGTAGTGTGTGTTGAAAAGGTTTTGTTTTTTGCAAAGTGCTTAAAATGTAACCACAGCATGCCCTGCTGGAATAGATCAGAAATGTACCTGCACTATTGTAACTGTTAAGATGTATATATTTTGAAAGTGGAAACTGGAATACAGAAGGTTAACTTCTGAGAAATAGCTGAAATTAAATTACATTATGGCCATGTGATAATTTTATCTTTCAGTTTCAGTCCAGCAGGAGACATAATGGCTGCACTAGAGATGTTTGCTGTATTGTCTTTAAATGTGGAGGAATGTAAATTGTTTTATGACTTTGAGCATTTGCCAAAGATCTGAGGAAAAGCCCTTGTCTATGTATTTTCACAGGTGGATGCTAAATACTGCTACCTTTCAGCAGTGGGGGGTTTACCTGGGATAAAATTAGATGTCAAGAAATGATGTCATTCTGCAAGCTATCCCAGCAGTTAATATTTGAGATATTAATTTAAGAAGTCTCTGAGACAGAGATACTCAGCATTCTGTAGTCTTTCTTGGACCTGACCAGAAGACCAATTCATCACATATTTGCCTTGCTGTGAGTAAGTAAATCTATTGAACAGTACAATTCTCTTAGATACAGTCAGGAATATAACAACACTCAGTTTAGATGTTTTTCTTTATTTACATGAGACTGTCCGGCAATGTTGTTTTAAATATTTTTGTGATTTTGAACTCTAATGTCACTATAATTATATACTGAATATTTTGTTGTTCTTTTATTATTTATTATTAAATATATTTAAACCTTTCATTGTGGCTGAGCTGTCTAGAGACATTTAAGTTCCGAGAGTGCTTTCATATTTATTTGGTGACACTGTGTAGGCCACTCCTAATAGCCTTGCTGTTGGTCAAACTACCATTTGTATTGATAGTAACATTAAACAGTAGGATTGGACACCCTTTGTTTAGGGCCTTAAAGTAGCTGATAAGGAGCTGTCTTGTGGAAGTGATAACTGCCTTATAGTCTGGGCAAAAGGGAACATAGCTAGTAAATGTGTGCCAGCCTTTCCCAGGTGTGTGTGTGTGAGTGTGTGCATGTGTGTGCATGCGTGTGCATGCGTGTGTGTGCATGTGCATGTGTGTGTGCATGTGCGCATGTGTGTGTGTGTGTGTGTGTGTGTGTGTGTGTGTGTGTGTGTGTGTGTGTGTGTGTGTGTGTGTGTGTGTGTGTGTATAAAACAAACCACAAGGAGTTTGTGTGCCAATAATTTGGGCAGGGACATGAAGCACTGGTTGGACATAGAAGGTGCTGGAGGTCTTTGCTTGGTCACTCAACTGAGATATCAACTCTATAGCTGTGCTAGTGGGAGTCTTATTGGGGATCTGGAGAAAGAGGGAGGAACCAGCCCCAGAGCCCTGTGTGCTCTTAAGGGAACTTGAACTTGATGCAGAGAGCTGCATCTGGAAATACTGTACATGTCATCCTCCCAATGTATGTCCCCCACTGGTGCTAGTGGTGAGGATTGAAGCTCTTTGATTACTGGTCCAGTGGTGGGTCGTCACAAGCTGTTAACAAGCAACTGGTGCTTAGTGTTTTACTCTGAACAAGTCACTTAGCCTGATAGGATTCTGGGGCATATGTAAAGTTGGGGTTGGCTCCTCAATGTTCTCCTGAACAACATATCAATTAACTGACTAAAAGTGTGTGTGTGTGTGTGTGTGTGTGTGTGTGTGTGTGTGTGTGTGTGTGTGTGTGTGTGTGTGTGTGTGTGTGTGTGTATATATGTCTCTTTTTTTATCTTTGTATTATTTAAAAAGGTGATAGTGAAAAAAAAGGTACTGTTTTTTCAATAAGATCCCCAAGAGGAAACCATGTCAGTGTCTTTTAATTCAAGAAGCAAATTCAGGATTCTTTCACAGAGGAGTTGCACATTATACTTTTCTGAAATTTTCATTTTAATGTGGCAGGCATATCATTTGTATACATGATTTGTAAACACAACAAAACACAGTATTTTAGGTTTGCACTTCTCACACATCTGAAAAATTATCAGTAGTAAGTCCTTGTTTGTGCATGTATGTGCATTTATAGAAATATATAATACAAACCAAAGGGTAAAAAGGTGAAACAGGCAAACTGTTCAGGAAAAACTGCAAGGAAAAACTCATCTCTGCTAGAATTTTGACTATGTAATACACTAAACCTACCTTAATGAAGTCCCATGGAATATATGAAGATAACCCCTTAAAGACATACAGAGTTTCAGCTGCAGGGATTCTAAATGCCCATAACTTTTACTTTTTAATTCTTTATGGATACATTCAGGGTAATAAAGCCAATCCCCACTTTCTATGGAGATGTATGTTTTGGTCTTTTTAGTGACCTAACAGTGTAGGCAAAATAACAGTGATACACTAAGTTAAGACATCTGAAAATTTGTAACACTGTTTAGTAATGATGGCCTTCTTCTACTATACATGCCTAACATTAATTTCTTAAAATGCAGTTTTCATTTTCATTAAATTGGCCACTTGTCAGTTCCAGTTGCAATGAATTATATAATTATAGTATCATAGTAGAATAATAGGCTATCATCCCAAGGGTCCTATATAGGCCTAGACATTCTTCCCAGTAAAATTTGATAGGTTTTGGTGCACAATGGTTTTGTGCATTATACATACTTTTTGTGAGGTATACATACTTGAGCATGGGTGAGTGAGCATTTGCAACCTTCCTCTCTATACTAAACTCATAGGTGCCAAACCAGGGGTACATGTATGGTTCCCCATCTGCTGATCCAAGTTTTGCTTGAATAAGTGTAGTGATGATCTTTGCTTCACAGTGATGGTGTTGCTTGTCCCTTACTCCAAGGATGACAAGCAGGAGGGGTAGTTCGTTTAAGAAGCTTTATTACATGAAACCACATCAGGATGGATAGCAACTTCAATAACTATAAATGAACTGATTAACAAGTAGAGCTTACACACAGACATGCTTACACTACAACATCTTAACACAAAATGGCACTCTGTCCCTGCACATACTCAGTAATCAGTACACTTAGTACATGCCTACAGGAGGTTTCTTAAAGAGATATACACAATGATCTACAGATGGGAAGCCTGTTCCAGAGAAGGGGGAGACTCTGATACACATTGCTGTCCTCCCAGCATGTTGCAGGTATGGTTTAGGTCACTGGATCAGGTGTTATTGATGCTGTCTGTCATACAGATGTGCAACAGATCCATTAGAGCTAGATTGGAGGATACCTTGTAGGCCTGGCATAGGTTGCCACTCAGCTGAATGTTGGAGACCAAATATTAGGACAAGGCTTTAAGGCGGTCTGCATAACACTTGTTTTCCAAACCATGTATAATTTTTTTTTTTGAGGAATCTCCAAGGATGATCTAGTTGTTGCATATGACTGTCCAGGTATGTAATAAAGGGGGCATTCTATTCAATGATTGGTCTTTTGAGGGCAGAATACAAAAGAACAATGATGTGTATATCTACATGTCATAGCCCTGCTTTTAAGTTGTGTAGCATAGAATGATTCTGCGACTACTATAGAAACATGATGGTCAAATGCTAAATCAGTGTCAACATGCACTCCCAAATTCCTGATCATAGAGTCTGTTCATAGGGTGTATTGTCAATGTAGTAGTTTACTGGGATGGATGTCTTTTCAGAAAATACTGTAATGCATTGTTAGGCATTAAATGTTAGACCATGACTTTGGCACCAGTTATTAGTCTATTTCAGGCATTCTTGGAGGATTCAATGGCTGCACTCAATTTGCAATCATCTGCAAATTTGGTCAGCCAGTTGTCCTTGACCTTAGCCCTGACCTCAGAGAAATAGATGCCAAGCAGAAGCAGCCCCTACAGTGTACCCCAATGCACCTCATTAGTAACTAGCCTTTTCTTGGAGGAAGACTCCACTATTATAACTTCATGAGTCCTGTTTGTAAGACATCTGGCTATTAGTACATGATGTATGGGTTTACACCTAGTTTAGTGAGCTTTTATGCAATGCCTGAGTGAGTATTGAGTCATATGACTTAGCCAGGTTAAGGTAAGCAGTATGGATTACGTTGCCCTCATTCATTGCTTTGGTGGCCTTCTTGAAGAAGTCTACCAGCTTAAATGGGCAAGACCTGCCCTTGACAAACTCAAACTAATGTGGGTCCAATATGTGTAGGTTACCTATGTTGTCATTTAGGGTGTCTATGATTACTCTCTCCATAGCTTTATATGTCAGGGCTCATGGGCTGATAATTCCCTGAATCCATGGATTGTCCACTCATGTGTAGAGGGATAACCATTAGTGTCCTCCATCTGGTTGGAGGCTATGGTTAAATATTTTTTCTAGTGCAGTGTAATTAATTAATTATAGAGGCATATAATGACATATATCAATCTATAATCTGTCAGCTGCATCTGTATATTGCAACATTTCCTGCTAATTTCATGTGCATAATAAACAGAGGCAGTAGATTTTAGTAGTAAATATAACACTGCTGATAATAATCCAAAGTAAGAAAACAATTGTGACTGCTTTACTAAACCAATATAAGATATAGAACAGGTTTCAAACATCCAGAAGGAGTCCATCCTTCTTACTTACTTAGTATATGCCAACAAATATGATTAGCCTGATATCAGCTGATACTACACTGTAGATACTTATATAGATAAATTATTTATTCACAGATATCTACACATTTCATAGAGTATATAGGCTCCAAAGAGATACATCTAAGGATGTAAATAACTACCACTATAAAACATCTCCTGGATATAAACAGTTTTGCTCAACACCTTAAAATAGCTCACTACACTGAATGTTTGTAGTGGAGACTCTATCTTCATTAAGGACAGGCACCCTTCCAGACTGGTTTGCCAGCATGATGCACTGGAACTACTCCAGGTGCAACTGACAGCTGGCAAGGCACCCATCCAAATTATAGCCAAATAAGACCCTCTCCATGACCCAGGACACCCACTCCTCTTATCTGTATCTACGTGACTCCATCAAGGACCCCCCAAACATCCTGATCCTTGGTGACTTCAACTACCCCACCATAGACTGGGTGAAGTATTCCTGCACTAATGCACTAATTCAAAGATTCCTTAACTTCATCAATTATAACACACTACACCAACTCGTCCCATCCCCTACAAGGTGAAATAACATTCTGGACTTGGTTTTCACCAACAAGGGTGACTGCTGGACCATTCCCATTGTATGTTCTTCCCTGGTGAGATCAGATCATCGGACTGCCTCATTCGAAGTTTCTATAACACCCAACTCCACTCCCACCCTGCCCAGGCATAATCAAACTAAAAAACTTCTCAAAAGCTGACTACAATCTCCTATGGGAGGGTATCTGTATTTTTGCACCACCGCCCCCTCAGACGATGCAGACAACTATGCTAAACAGTACGCCAATCCAGTATACCTGTACAACTGCATGGACTCAGTCATACCCAACAGAACTAAAACCTGCTCCTCAAGGAAACACAAACCTGTTTGGTGGACATCCTCTATCAAAAGGCTTTACAACAAAAAGAAGAAACTGTTGTCCAAAGGTAAAAAGGAACAAATTTCAAATTGGAAAAACTCCTTCCTTAGATTCCACAAGCCAATTAGATCACTACTGAAAACCTCCAAACAGAATTATGAATCAAAATTAGCCTCCTAAACAAAGGGAAACCACAAAGCCTTCTTTAGTTATGTCAAGAATCTCCATAGCAAAGCCCAGGTTTCTTCCAATTAGCACTTAACACTATCACTTACACTGATCCTGTTGACTTAGCCAACCTGCTAGCAGATAGGTTCAGCCTAAACTTCACCCCCCTGTCCCCTTCCAAAGGCCCTTTCAACATTCCTGATACTTGTCCCGCACCTCACATCTCCATAGATCAAGTGTTAAAGGCTCTTATCCAAGGCAAAGAACACAGCTTCCATGGTTCCTGGTAGTATTCCAGGCTGTATTCTGCACCACCTCCAGCAAGAACTGGCTTCACCACTGAGCACCCTATTCAACCACAGCCTAAGTACAGGCTTCATTCCAGCAGAGTGGAGAACTGCCATTAAAGGTGGTGCCACTACTGACCCTGGAAACTATCACCACATTAGCTTGACAAGTCTGATCTGTAAAGCCATGGGGCATATTATTATGTATTTCATAAACAAGGACACAGGCAATTGCAAAGCACTTGACACCACCCAGTTTGGATTCATCCAGGGCAGATCTTGCCAGTTGAACCTGGTTGACTTCTTTGAGACTGTCACCAAGGCCCTGGATGAGGAAAAGTCAGTACATACAGCTTACCTTGACTTGGCCAAGGCCTTTGGCACAATCACCCACTTGGGCATCATCGAAAAGTTAACACAACTTGGCGTAAATCCCTACCTCATCAGGTGGGCGGCCAACTGGCTTACTGACAGGACCTTCAAGGTCAAAATAGGTGGAGTTCCCCAGGGATCTGTCCTGGGACACCTACTGTTTGACATCTACTTCTCAGAGGTCCAGGCAAAGACAAAAGGACTGTGGCTGACCAAGTTTGCAGATGACTGTAAGTTGAGTGCTGTCATTGACTCCCCAAATGATGATAACATATGGCAAGAGGGTCTCACAGCAGCTAATGACTGGTGCCAAACTTATAGCCTCAAGCTAAATGCAGAAAAATGTATCATCATACCATTTGGCAAAAACATTGCCCCTACTGATTACCACATCAACGGAAATCATCTAAGCACACATCCTGTGGTGAGAGACCTAGTTACTCAGGTTGATAACCTCACATATGACCATCATGTCACAGCAGTGGTCAGAAAAGCCTTTAGTTGGTTCATCTCATAAGTAAAGAGATTGCATCCAGAAAAAAGGAGGTTATTACTTCTCTATACTCCTTCCTCATTAGACCAATAATTGAGTATGATGCCCCATTTGGTATGTACCGGTCCAAATATACACACCAATTGGAAAAGCCAAAGAAATCCATGGCATGCATCACCTGTCCTATGTGGACAGGCTCAAATCACTATCACTCTACTCGGTATCGTGCAGATTTCTGAGAGGTGATCTGTGTCTCGCCTACAAGGCAATCTCAGACCTGCTGTACTAGAGTTGCTCCATATCAGTAAATCTAACTCCTCGCGCAATACCTGCAGAGCAAAATAAACATAGCTCCACCAAGCAAGCACTTTACTTAGGCAAAATTAAAAAAAAAAACAGAGTTAGACAGTCCTTCAGCTGTCTGTATCCCTTGATTAGGTACAAACTAGTGCATAAAAATGCCAGAAACAGCAATAGGGATATGTCCAGTTCAGGCAGATAACAGTTACATTCTCAGAGAAAATAGGTTTTCTTCCATACTTTCAGTATGCCTTTGACTTTTAAATGATGTCTCTGGGACTTATCCCTGAAATCCATCTAGAATTAGAGACTAAGGAAACTTACAGCTGCCTTGCATAAGATTCAGTAGCTGTTTCCAGCACAAAGACTCTGTATATTCCTCTGTCAAAATCCACCTAGTATATATATCTTAGACTTAACACCGGCATGCCTTTCTTTTCCTGTATTCCTGCTAGTGTTCATCTCCAGCCTATCATCACTTTATTGCAAAACACACACACACACACACACACACACACACACACACACACACACACACACACACACACACACACACACACATAAATACACACATATGGTTCATAGGTGGGTACTAGGCCAAAGACTAAAAGGACCTTTTTAAGCATAGCCATGCATTCCAAATCTCTGACAACTTCCAGTACCCTTGATAAGTGTAAGCAGGGGCTTGGGAGGTAAAACATTTACAAGCAGGGGTATGGAAGATGAACCATATACAGGCTGCCTGTGTCTATTAGAGACATGAGTGCTAAACTAGGGATGAATTTCCGTTTTCCCATCCAACTGTCCAAGTTACACTTGAATTGGGTTAGGGAGGAACTGTGCTTCAAATGGATGGGGAGCCAGTTCCAGAGAAGGGGTAGTCGCTGATGGAATTCTGCACACAGCTATTAATCTGTCTGTCTGTATTTAGATGTGCTTCATGTATTTGGTTTTAATATCAGTCCATTGAAATTAAATGTTTGACTTGTTTGAATGTGCATGGTTTCCGTTGTGCGCTTTGGGAATGTAAAATGTGTTTTTCAGTGAATAACCATCAAAGGGTAGAGTAATGAAGCATCTCCTTTACCCACTGTTGTGCAATTTCAGAGTTGGTATATAGGGTTTAGCAGGGATATGGGGGATGTAGTCCTTTATGTTGGAGGCCTGAAAGGCTTCCCCTGCAAAAAACTTTAGTTTTAGTGTTTTTTGGTTATTTTTCATGGTTACATTCTCCTGAAGTTTTTGTCCAATGAATGGCTAGTTTTCTCAATGAAATCTATATACAATAATTGCACCTGTGTATATCTCTCTCTATATATATATATATTTATATATATATATATATATATATATATATATATATATATATATATATATATATATGGAGAGAGAGAGATGTATTTATTATGTGTATATCGTAACTGTCTCTCAGTTATTTTAGAGAATTAAGGCTATGACTCACTAATGACATTTCTCCTGCGGTCCTAGACTTTAATTCCTCCACCTCCATTTGCCTACTGTGTGACTCTGAGCAGTTCATTTAAACTTATAGTGTTCCCAGGCCTGTTTCTAAAAATGTCCCTTGTGGATCAATGCTGTACTGTAGTTAACAAATAAGTAAATGCAATGTAGTATGTATGTGGTATCATCCTAGGCTAGGGTAATATGCTGCTCAAGGCTAGGGACATACCTGCCTGTGATACAAAATTAGAGAGCTCAATCATGTTTCTCCTCATGTAGTCCAGGGTGGTATGTCTGAAGTAGTTCATACCAACATGTATTATGACCAAATCATAATGGTATGTGTTGTTGAGAGACTTGAATGCCTGCATGATCTGACAAATACTGGCACCAGAAAGACAAATGAACTTGGCTTTCTCCTTGTTCAGCATGTTGAGGGAGATATTTGGTGTGGATATGTGTTGCCTTATGGGCTTTGATGGTGAGACTTTTCTGCTTGTATCATTATGTGTATTGTGTGTTTTGGGTGTTATGGTTGGTTTAGTATGTATGTGTTTTAGAGGTTGCTGGTCTTTAGGTAGAGTTTTTGTGAGTACCTCCAGTTATGTTGGTCTATGTGTATACTGCCTGTCATGAGTAGGAGTTGTGGTAGATGGGCAGACATCCTGCTCTATATTGCTATCTATTACACAAGAGTGCTGTGATTCCAGATTCATAATGTAGGTGCATCTTAAATGTAGGTGCATGTAACAATTGTTATAAGAATGAATCAGATGTAGGGTGTTGTCAGTGTAGATAAGGCAGTTGCTATATTGCCTCAGCATACCCATGTCGACCTGGCTGGTAGGAGAAAAGGAGGGAAAATGACAGTTCATGGTCCCAGGAATAATCTGGTTCTGGCTATAACAGTTGAATAGGGAATACAGCAGGGGGCAGGTATTAGTAGGTTTAGGTGAGAAGAGCTCTGGTTAAGGTAATATTTGCGAGGTTAGAGAGTGGTCGCCTGCAACCTGCAATCCCTCTGCACAGTATTGTGCTATGCTGCGCGATGTGCAAACAGTCTCAAACAAGCGCAAACTGATTCAAACAAAGGCTTATTAAAGTAGAAAAATCAGGAAACAGCCAAAGTTCAAATTAACCAATCAAAACACCATAAACAGAGCTCTGCAATAGTAACTCTGGCCAGCTCAGTCCAAACTGTACCTTCCTCACACAAGGCAGTGCATTCCCAATCAAAATATTAATAGCTTTACAAGCTCCAAAGGTCAGAAACTGTGCTAGATTTAGCAAAAACCTGAACTTCATCTATGCTAACATTTTCAAGTGCAGCAAACAAGTCAAATGAAGAAAACAGGCAGATGAACAGTAATTACAGCTGTAAGAGGAATTAATTTAGCAAACAGTTTAAAATGCAGTAAAATATACAGCTTAAACAAACAGATATGAAGCAAATATTATTTTACTTAATCAGAAAGTGCAGAAAACTGTTGAAAATAAGCACTTATTGTTTATAGTCTCTCAACAGGTACTTGGAAAGCAGTAGATCAAGGTGAAGAAGGCCTAACTCACTGCAGCTTTGAAATAATAAGCACAAACAGATTCAAACAGAGGGTTATTAAAGCAGAAAAACAGGGAAACAGCCAAAGTTCAAATTATCCATGTGAAGTCCAGCTATATCCCACCAGACTGCCAACAATAAATGTGATGTCTGGCTATATCCTACCAGACTGGCAACAATTAAATGATGCCCCTTACTACCCTGGGTCAGTAACTAAGGAGCTTTGATCTTCACTAGTGACTCCAGTATGAGACTGTTACTTAAACATTAGTGATATTTCACAATTTTCCCATTAGAGCACAACAGAACACACTCTATTTTCCTAGGTCTGGGCTATATTTATTATATACTTCAGAGCAATTTGTCCCTGATACACTCACACTCAAAGCAAATTTAAATCTCATACATCCAAACACTTCTGGGAAAGCCTGACACAGATTTCCAGCTGTGTCCCATCCCCAAAATAATACAGTAATGCTTCCAGCAACCAGAGTGTCCTCATGTTCTTCTAAAGGGGTATCCAATTATGAAAAATAAATGTCAAAATAATTGATAGATATGGCCATAACCGACCAGGCCTTCAAGGTGACCTGGGGAGTATCAAACAGGTATAAGCACTCTCTAATCTCTAAAGAAAATGCTGATTTTCAGCCATAATGTAAAGCAATGAAAAACATTTAATAATAAGTAAAATGACTAGAAGAATCTAAATAAATATCTTTCAATCATCATCATCTTCTTTTGGCTGTGCCCGTTAGGGGTCACCACAGCAGATCATCTGTTTCCATTTCTTCCTGTCCTCTGCATCTTGCTCTGTCACACCAATCACCTGCATGTCCTCTCTCACCACATCCATAAACCTTATCTTAGGCCTTCCTCTTTTCCTGTTACCTGGTAGCTTCATCCTTAGCCTCTTTTTCCCAATATACTCAGCATCCCTCCTCAGCACATGTCTAAACCAATGTAATCTTGCCTCTCTGGCTTTGTCTCCAAACCTTCCAACCTGGGCTGACCCTCTAATATACTTATTCCTAATCCTGTGCACCCTCGTCACATCCAGTGCAAATCTTAACATCTTTAACTCTGCCACATCCAGCTCAAACTCCTGCCTTTTTGTCAGTGCCACTGTCTCCAACCCATATAACATAGCTGGTCTCACTACCCTCTTGCAGACCATCCCATGCACTCTTACTGGTACTTGTCTTTCACAAATCACTCCTGACACTCTTCTCCACCCACTCCATTCTGCCTGTACTCTCTTCTTCACCTCTCTTCCACACTCACCGTTACTCTGAACTACTGATCCCAAGTATTTAAACTCATCCACCTTCGCCACCTCTACTCCTTGCATCCTCACCATTCCTCTATCCTCCCTCTCATTCACACACATATATTCTGTCTTAGTCCTGCTGACCTTCATTCCTCTTCTCTCTAGAGCATACCTTTATCTCTCCAGGGTCTCCTCCACCTTTTCCCTATTCTCACTACAGATCACAATGTCATCTGCAAACATCATAGTCCAAGGGGACTCCTGTCTGATCTCATCTGTCAACCTGTCCATCACCATTGCAAATAAGAAAGGGCTCAGAGCTGATCCTTGATGTAACCCCACCTCCACCTTAAACTCGTCCGTTACTCCCACTGCAGAACTTACCGCTGTCACACTAACATCATACATATCCTGTACCACTCATACATACTTCTCTGATACTCCTGACTTCCTTATACAATACCAGAACTCCTGTCTAGGCACCCTATCATATGCTTTATCTAAGTCTACAAAACACAATGCAACTCCTTCTGACCTTCTCTGTACTTCTCCATCAACACTCTCAGAGCAAGCGTACAGTAAACAACAGAATTCAGTCAGCATAAATTTAAAATTATACTGCAGGATAGTAGTCCATTGTTCTAGAAAAACTGTATCTTAATAACTAAGTTTTCCTAATCTAACTAAAGAATACTGTCCCTGATCTAATCTAACATATAATAGCAAGGCAAAAGTCAAGTTTACAGTTTTGGTGAGTTCTCTTTCATGAGTATCCACTGACTGCACAGCATTGTAACTGACTGTACTTTACAAACCACTGCACTTGTCAAAACTACCAGCTCAGCTGTCTTCAGCAGTCTCAACTGTGTCTAATATTAAAAAATAGCAGTCAACTATTTGAATAACTTCTTTTCTCATCAATCAGCTATTTAATTAATCACTTAGCAACCAGGAATATTCTAATGATATCACTCACTGTTTAGATGATTCTCCACAGTACTTTAGAATGTCCCTCTCAAACATGCACACTTAGAAATGTATCAAAACACTGACAGATTATTTAAATATTCTGTTTACATTTGAAAATATTCAACCTTTCACAGTTAAGCATGCTGGCATACAATACAAGTTAATCTGGAAATATGCACAAATCTCCTGCCAGACATGCTAACACAGATGACAGTGTTTTCATTTTCTTCACAATCCAATCAAAACACCCTAAACAGAGCCCTGGAACAATAGCTCTAGCTCGATAAGTCCAAACTGTACCTTCCTGCCATGATGGCACAGGGGAGCCTCCACAGACAAAGATTAACAGTTTTGCAAGCTCCAAAGGTTACAAACAGTACTAGATTAAGCAAAAACCTGAACCTAGTCTATACTGTTTTTGAAGTACAACAAACAAGTAAAATGAACAAAACAAGCAGATGAACAGTAATTACAGTTATAAGAGGAATTCAATTAGCAGGCAATTTATAAAAAGTAAAAAATAAGACATCAATAGGACTTGTTGGCAGGACAGATTTGTGTCCCAGAGACTCCCCCACCTGTGGAATAGACTCCCTCTCCACGTCAAACAGAGTACCTCATTAACCTTTTTTAAGTGTAACCTGTATAACTGGATGGGAAACACACTGGTGTCCCTGCTGGATTGGTGCACCAGGTGCTGACTTGACTAAACATGGGCTAAACTCTTAGCTAGGCTTATAAGGGCCTCAGGTCGAATAGCCTAGTAACTTCCTATGATCCTAAATGCAGTTGTGCAGTTTAAACAAACAGATATGCAGAAAATACTGTTTTAGTTAATCAGAAAGTGCAGGAAAGAGTTGAAAATAATCCTTATTGTTTGTAGTCTCTCAGCAGGTATTTGGAAAACAGTAGAGCAAGAGCAAAAGACCTAACTCGCTGCAGCTTTGAGCAAACAAGCAAAAGCAAAAATTTTAAATTACAGTTTTCGTTTGCTCTGCTTTGTGCTTTCTTCACACACACGGTTATGCAAAGATAAACAAAAGCATTGATTATATATCTGCAACACTGAAATGAACCTGTCACATTCATTGGTTTATCTATTATACTCATCTTGTTTTCCTGTTGTATCTAGGCCATGATACAGCTTTTGCTATAAATCTGCCCAAGATACTGGCTATTTTCTTTCTATAGCAGTCTGTCATTCCTAGTTGATTTATCTGTCCTTTTACTAATTCCATGACCAATTAAGGACAGGTGCCTCTTTCCAGAAATGAGCTTGGTGGAGCAGTTTGGTTGAGTCATTTGCTCAGAGTCACACAGCATGCCAAAAAAAATAAAGAAATTAAACCGAGAACTGAGGACTACAGTTTTTGCACAACTGTATACATTTCTGTGGGTGTATTTGTGCGCATGTATGAGCGTGTTTGCACAAATTGGGCCATAAGTGAAAGTGCAGTGTATATAGCTAGTTCAGCAGTTAATGAAAGAACATATTTTAGGAGGGGGTAGAAAACTACCTGGAAAAAGCCCAATCAAGTACAAAAAACATATTCAGAAGTACATACAGACAATGGCAATAAAGGAAACATGAGCCACAGATTCTGGTCTGTGAGACAGAAATTTTAACCACTGAGCCACTGCCATTGCTGAAACCTTATTTACTTTTTTACAAAAAACTGAAATATCATTGGTATATGTAACTCAGTGTAGTTTTACAAAGCAGCTACTGTTTTCCTATATATATGTATGTGTTTTCCAACATTATGTACGCATAAACAAACTGACTGCTGGAAATTCCTTTGAGAAGCCGTGAAACGTATGTGCAGCTCAGCAATGTAGACATGTCTATATCTCTAGTCATGTCTCTATCACTATTTATCCATCTACCTATCTATATCTTTCTATCTGATTTTTGTAAACATGGTTGGAATAACTCAAGTTTTAATTGTGAACAGTTTGCTGTGGGTATAAAGCTGTTCACAGGTTTCACTTTTAACCCTATTTTTATGCATCACTGGCAGAATTACCATTTACCGTTAACTACAGATAACTCTTGCATGTGAAGAAGGTTTCTTGAACCTCACCCAGTGACTTTCTGTTATAGCAGGCCTTCTCATTTTATCAGTGAGCAACCCCAAAACCAAATAAGTATGTACAAGACCATTGCAGCAAGAATCTCAGTGGCTCTTGTTTAGTGCTAAATGGCAGTATTTTTATTCTCTGTACTATTTGCATGACTTTAACACTCTGTGTTTCAGATTTTTAATGAAGATTTAAATTTTACGTATGATTGATAAGCAGTAAATTCACATCTTTTGAGGTTGTTGTTGAATATGTTTTGCTACATTGGGCAGCGAATCATATGGGTGTACATCTATACAATGGCAACATTAATTATATTCTGATTAACTGCTATTTAAGATACTTTAACACTTATGTCCTTTCTCGGAATAAAAATATTCAAGCATAATTATTTTTGTTTCTCTTTCATTTCAGATCAACCACAGAAGAATATTTTTATTTGAGAAATCTGTGATGGGGAAACCACGTACACCTTCGTTCTTACTCTGTATGCTTGTACTGGTAAGCTATCAAAATTCAGTTTAAATGTTAAATGCAGGAAATAGTTACAGATAATTTCTGCTGCTTGAGGTAGAACCAACATTTTTATAATATATATATAAAATATTTCAGTATAAATTACATTTGATGTGCTTGGCTGATGCTGCTTTGTTATTGTTGTCTTGTTATGACTAATTATGACACCAATGATAAAACTGTTATTATATTGTGTCTGCTTTCTTCAGATATTTGCTTAATTTAACACTGCTGTAAAAAGATGCATTTCCCCATTTATGAATGCCCTGCAGTATAAATATTATTGAGTTTCATAGTCTATCATTCCTTGTTGAAGTTTACTTTCTTTATAATCATTCTGGGTGAAAGTGTAGTGTAAGATAAACAAATACACCCTTGTTTCGCTTCACTGTCTAATGAAAACTTCAGCACTGAAATTGTGCCAGTTTGTTTTGCAGTACTGTCTTGTTACTAAAATCTTTATCTTGCCCTAAGTACATCCACTTCTCCACTTCCCCCAGTATCACACTTGCCGCTTGCCTTGCCCAGGTGAGCACTCAAGTGAGGCCATTATTGATATTACATGGCAAATATCATATTCCCACAAGCCTCACTGGACCAGGGGTTAACCATTTTAAATGGAAGATTCCTAGAGCTGGAGAGCAATCAGTTCTCAAATGCTTCTCAGTTTGGTCTGTCACAAATATGCACAAACTTCCCAAGAAACAGTGATACAGTCCAATTGCCTCGATCTGCATGACTGAATACAGCTGGAACATTTTCCAACCTCGTCTCTAGGCCAGAAAATAAGAGTAGCCACTGGCCTTCTGACTGTATACCCATATACACACATGCACACACACGCGCACACACACACATACACACACACACACACACACACACACACACACACACACACACACACACACACACACACACACACACACACACACACACACACACACACACACACACACACACACACACCACACACACGCACACACACACCACATTTCAGCAAGGGCACAAGTGTTTTAGCTCCGTGATCTAGTGCAGCTGTTTCAGTTCTAAACTGTTTTGTTTTCCCAGGAACATAGCTCTTAATTACTAATGCCTGTCTTTTTTCATTACGATTATACTTCACTGTCTCCATAAACACTGCATTCATTAAAAATGCATGCTGTTTGTATACTCAGTCAGCTTATTTATGGAAATAGTGGCATCTCCAAAAAAGGTTACCAAGCTGCAGCCTTTCAGCAAGGCCTGCTATCTTATTTGGTTACTGTTTTATTACCATCATTATATTATGATGGTAACAATTAGCCATCAAATATACAGTTGTACCGGGATTAGCCCTCCATGGTTTGTCTTATTTAAACTGGGATTAATCAATAATGTGAAAAGTTAGCACTGTCACAGTTTTTTCTCAAGTTGTCATTAAAATACTGTTAATTTCCAAAGTATAATTCTGTCCCTATTACCCTCATATTGCATTCACTTTGTTTTTATTATCCTGCCATATCCTTTCTTTCTTGAACATCCTGATAGCCTTTGCTCACTACATTCTCTGTTCACCCAACTTTAGGTTCAACATATTACTAAGGCATTATCTCTAAAATCCACTGTTTCACCCAAACCAATCATATTTTTAATGCTGTCATTTTCCATTATCCTATTGTGGAAGGTCACTGGCTCTGAATCTAGTGACCATTCATTATGTGTCCCATATTGTGAGCTTCAAAGGTGGTCAGGTTGTCTTCTTACTACATATCCCTCCTTTTTTTCAGTAATGTAGCCTTTCTCCTCTGAATTTGCTCATGTAAGCCACAAGCCTAATAACCACCATGAGTAATATGTCAGACCCTGCAGAGAGTATGCTAAGTGAAGCATCTTCGCCATACATTATAGCAGAGGAACTGCTTAGAGTTTTCTTTTGACTCTGTTTGTTTATGTACAGAACCAGTGACTGTCTGTGCTATGGGCAATGCCTGTCTAGACTGAATCTGTGTGCATGCTGTATCATAATCCTATTTCTAATGTGATTGCTGCCTTAAATCATCCTTCCTCAACCAGTATACTACTCAACTACGTGTGATTCTTTGTGGAACCCATTTTGACTTTACAAGTTTTCATAGACCCCTGATTACCCTCTGTCCTAAACAGTTCATGACTACGCTCCAGTCATTTTATTAAACTACTTTCACTGTTCCACCATAGTTTATTGTTCCTGCCGAAATCATAAGTAAAACATGCTTGCTTTTCAAAATCTGCAATTTTTCATCCTGTCCTTTGAAAGCTGACTTTCTCAGGGTAATGGTATGTGTGGCAATATACCCCTATATCCTCTACTTCTGCTTTATTGCTGCAGAGCTTCGCTTTCTTTCACATTGAATCTGCAACTTTGCCTCTGTGAAAAGAGAGTCTTCATAGTTCTCTAGCAACACTTAACCAAGCCAGTCAAGAAACTGCTCTCTAGCACTTCCCTATGTTGTTTGATATGCCAGCTGAGAATTTTGACTGGATTTTTGTAAACCCCCAAAATGAAATGTTTCATACAATGACCAATTTGCTGTTTAAATGTTTTCACTCAGCTACAGTGATCCTGAACTGACAGGTGCCTCTTTAATGTTAGGCTGTTACAAAGACATGCATCTGGAGAGTCTCTCCCCGGGGCTCCACTGAAAATTAGCTCATTCCAAATCGGACTTTCCTAGAAAACAAATGTTAAATAAATAAATAAATAAATAAAATAAATAGATCACTTTATTTTTTTATCATTCTGATCAGCACATCCCTTACTCACATAGCAGTAGAAGACACAGTTCTAATCTCTCCAATGCAGCATCCAATGCAGCCTCTCTGATTCATCATCATCTTCTTTCGGCTGTTCCCGTTAGGGGTTGCCACAGCAGATCACCTGTTTCCATTTCTTCCTGTCCTCTGCATCTTGCTCTGTCACACCAACCACCTGCATGTCCTCTCTCACCACATCCATAAACCTTATCTTAGGCCTTCCTCTTACCTAGTAGCTTCATCCTTAGCATCCTTTTCCCAATATACTCAGCATCCCTCCTCAGCACATGTCCAAACCAACGTAATCTTGTCTCTCTGGCTTTGTCTCCAAACCTTCCAACCTGGGCTGACCCTCTAATATACTTATTCCTAATCCTGTCCACCCTCATCACACCCTGTGCAAATCTTAACATCTTTAACTCTACCACATCCAGCTCAAACTCCTGCCTTTTTGTCAATGCCACTGTCTCCAACCCATATAACATAGCTGGTCTCACTACCCATTTGTAGACTTTCCCTTTCACTCTTACAGGTACTCGTCTGTCACAAATCACTCCTGACACTCTTCTCCACCCAGTCCATCCTGCCTGTACTCTCTTCTTTTTCTCTCTTCCACACTCACCGTTACTCTGAACTATTGACCCCCAAGTATTTAAACCCATCCACCTTCGCCACCTCTACTCCTTGCATCCTCACCATTCTTCTATCCTCCCTCTCATTCACACACATATATTCTTTCTTAGTCCTGCTGACCTTCATTCCTCTTCTCTCTAGGGCATATCTCCATTTCTCCAGAGTCTCCTCCACCTGTTCCCTACTCTCACTACAGATCACAATGTCATCTGCAAACATCATAGTCCATGGGGACTCCTGTCTGATCTCATCTCTCAACCTGTCCATTGCCATTGCAAATAAGAAAGGGCTCAGAGCTGATCCTTGATGTAACCCCACCTCCACCTTAAATGCATCCATCACTCCCACCGCAGACCTCAATGCTGTCACACTACCCTCGTACATATCCTGTACCACTCTTACATAACTTTCTGACACTGACTTCCTCATACAATACCACAACTCCTCTCTAGGTACCTTGTCATATGCTTTCTCTAAGTCTACAAAAACACAATGCAACTCCTTCTGACATTCTCTGTACTTCTCCATCAACACTCTCAGAGCAAAGATCGCATCTGTAGTGCTCTTTCCCAGCATGAAACAATACTGCTGCTCACTAATCATCACGTCCCTTCTTAACCTAGCTTCCACTACTCTTTCCCATAACTTCATGCTGTGACTGATCAGTTTAATCCCTCTGTAGTTACTACAGCTCTGCACATCACCCTTATTCTTAAAAATCGGTATCAAAACACTTTTTCCCATTCCTCAGGCATCCTCTCACTTTACAAGATTTCATTAAACAATCTGGTTAAAAACTCCACTGCCATTTCACCTAAACACCTCCATGCTTCCACAGGTATGTCATCTGGACCAACAGCCTTTCCATTCTTCATCCTCTTCATAGTTATCCTTACTTCCTCCTTGCTAATCCATCGCACTTCATGATTCACTATCCCCACATCATCCAACCTTCTCTCCCTCTCATTCTCTTCATTCATCAACCCCTCAAAGTACTCTTTCCATCTGCTCAACACACTCTCCTCGTTTGTGAGTATGTTTCCCGTCTTATCCTTTATCACCTTTACCTGCTGCACATCTTTCCTAGCTCAGTCCCTCTGTCTAGCCAATTGGTACAGGTCCTTTTCTCCCTCCTTAGTGTCCAGCCTTTCATACAACTGTTCATATGCCTTATCCTTAGCCTTCGCCACCTCTCTCTTTGCCATGCACCTCATCTCCTTATACTTCTGCCTACTTTCTTCATCTCTCTGACAATTAAACTTCTTCTTTGCCAACCTCTTTGCCTGTATACTCTTCTGTACTTCCTCATTCCACCACCATTTCTCCTTGTTGTCCTTCCTCTGTCCTGATGTGATACCAAGCACCGTTCTAGCTGTCTCCCTTACTAGCTCTGCTGTAGTTACCCAGCAACTTGGTAACTCTTCACTGCCACCCAGTGCCTGTCTTAACTCATCCATGAACTCCACCTCACAACTACCCCTTTTTAATTTCCACCATTTGATCCTTGGTGCTAACCTCACACTCCTCCTCCTCTTCTTGATCACCAACATCATCCTACAAACCACCATCCTATGCTGCCTATCCTAACTGCACTTTCTCCGTTCACCACTTTACAGTTTCCAATCTCCTTCAAACTGGCTCTCCTACATAAGATATAATCCACCTGTGTGCATCTTCCGCCACTCTTGTATGTCACCCTATGCTCCTCCCTCTTGTTAAAATACATATTCATGACAGCCATGTCCATCCTTTTTGCAAAATCCACTACCATCTGACCTTCTGCATTCCTTTGTTTAACACCATACCTACCCATCACTTCCTCATCCCCTCTGTTCCCTTCACCAACATGCCCATTGAAATCTGCTCCAATCACCACTCTCTCACCCTTGGGTACAGTCATCACCACTTCATCCAATTCACTCCAAAATTTTACTTTCTTATCCATTGCACACCCAACTTGTGGAGCATATGCACTAACAACATTCATCATTACACCATCAATTTCCAGCTTCATAAACATCACTCTGTCTGACACTCTTTTCACCTCCAAAACACTCTTCACATACTGTTCCTTCAGAATAACTCCTACGCCATTTCTCCTCCCATCCATACCATGATAAAACAATCTGAACCCACCTCCGATACACCTAGCCTTACTCCCCTTCCATCTGGTCTCTTGTGCACACAATATACCAACTTTCCTTCTGTCCATCATAACAGCTAGCTCTCTCCCTATACCAGTCATACTGCCAACATTCAAAGTTCCGACCCTCACTACCACAGTCCTAGCCTTTCTCCTCTCTTCCTGCCTTCGACCATGCCTTCCACCTCTTCTCCTCCTTCAGCCAACAGTAGCCCAATTTCTGCCAGCACCCTGTTGGCTAACAGTACTGGTGGCGGTCGTTGTTAACCTGGGCCTTGACCGCAGCCTCTCTGATTACTGAAACAATAAAAATGACTGAGAAAGAATTAAACTGAGGTGCATCCCCTACCCTATTCTTCTCAGCACTTAGTCTTGTCACATCAGAATTTTTGTTCTCCTTAAGCCTCCTTACCTTTTTCAGTCTTGCATGGGACTCAGTGCTGTAAATTTTGCTCTTCTCTTGTGGTAGCAGCTTGATTTTTTAAGTGTCTTCATAGTTCCACAATCATCAATCCTCTGTACCTATTCCTGCTCTGGGTAGCTTATTATCTGTTGCTGCTTATCACAGCTTTCAGCTCTTCAAGCTTGTTGAGTCCTCTGTCAAGGTGTGCCTTACTGTTTTTGCCTCACAGAGGTATAACTGCTTTTATGTGCTTTCATATTTCTATAATAAAAATAAGATTTCATCTTATTTATTTTGTTGATTTGTATTTGTTGAAAATGGTAGAACATTGATCTTGCTGGAACATTTGCAGTCATACCAGGAGAGTATAGAAGAGGGAACAGATCAACGAAAATACTTAGAAAGATAGATGTGATAAAATAAATGTGTAGTGTTAGAACAGATCAGGATCTATCATGCACTATCGCAAATAACAAACTAAGAATCTTAGCAGGTGGGAAAACGTGGAAGATACGCAGATAAATATTAAGGAAAAGTACAAAATAAGCAATTTATTAATGACCAAAAAGTTTTATAGAGAATTTGGAAGCAAGGTAAAAGGAATTGAAAGACCACCAAAAAAAGAAGAAATAGATACATTTTGGAGAAGTATTTATGAAGATCCTGTGGAACATAACAAGGATGCTAAATTCATAGCAGAAGTAAAAGAAAGAATAGGAAGTTTAAAGGTAAAGGATATGAAATAGGATTAAGTAACAGCCAGAGACACTGAAACAAAGTTAAGAAAAGCCTCAAATTGGAAAACACCAGGCCCAGATCAGTACCTAATTTCTGTTTAAAAGTATTAACATCTCTGCATGAAGATTTAGCCGTGAGTTAGAACTATGTATATGCATACCCCAAACACCATCCTAGCTAACAGGAAAAACAATGCTCCTACTTAAGAGTGAACCTGCAAGCTACCCTAAAAATTATAGTTCAATAACTTGCCTTCTGACGAAGTATAAACTGTATGCTGGAATTGGTGCCGGCAGAGTCTATAGCAATTTAGAAAAAAAACTCCATTATGACAATAGAACAAATGGACAATAAAAGAAGGATCATTTGCTGTTAAATAAAGTCACAGTGGAGAACTGTAAAAAGGGGAAGAATTTAAGTATAGCATGGATTGACAACAAAAAAAATTTGATAGTATCCCACATTCATGGATAAAAGAGTGCTTAAAAATATATAAGACATACCCTGCACTGATCAACTTCATTACAGTGACCATGAAACAGTGGCAGACTAATTTGGCAATTAAGCCATGATAAAGGACAAACTATTATTCCAGGGATAAAAATTCAAAGGGTAATATTCCAGGGTGAATCTCTGTCACCATTGCTATTCTTCCTTGTCCTTAACCCATTAAGCTGTCTACTTAACAGCTTAGGCCATGGCTATAACTTGTCTCCTAGAAAACAAAAAAGTGTAAAGACTTCTCATATTCTGTTTGTTGATGATTTGAAACTGTATAGCTCACCAGATGAGGAACTGAAAGTACAAATGCAAGTTGTTGAAACTTTTTCAGATGATATAAGAATGTAATTTGGTCTTGATAAATGTGCAAAAGCAACCTTTAAAGCAGGAAAACTGCAGTACCAAGAAACCATCAAGTTGTGACAAGAATGACAGTAAGAAGGGCAGTATTCTATATATTCTCTATGAGAAATACTAATATCTAGGTCTTACTTGCAGAGCAAGGCAAAGTGCTGGTGAGTTGTCAGCTTCAGAACAAAATACAAAATGATATGCTTTCTTTCTGAGATAGCCCTTAAATTGATAATAAACATTACTGCTGAGTCATTTGAAATTACATCATTCTTTTCACTTCTCTGATTTAGTTCCCAGGCTAACAGAACTCAAATTTTAACATTTCTTTTTTTAATCTGCACCTGCCAGGAATCCACAGCAGAAAAATACACTTTACATGTGAAACCTAGTTATTATCTGTTTCTTAAAACAGTAGAAATAATTTCCTAGCCCAGACATCCTGTCTCCAAGCTTGAGATCATACACAGTTGTAAAATTCTTTACTTATTAGCTTTCTTCCAGCAGGGTGCACTGTGGTTACATTCCTGAAGCTCATCATGTAACACAGTTTCCTTTACATTTCTGAAACAAGCCTGTGGATAATATTAATATTGACAATGGCTTAGAATTATTTACAAAATTCTATCTACCTAGGCTGCCAGCCTCCACAGGCTCCTTTGAGAGAAACTTAGCAAGTACACCCAAGAATAACCATAAGGCCTTTTACAGTTATGTATGTAACTGAAAGGGTAGGACCCAAGCATGTGCAGAACTAGTGGCCAACAGTATCACACACACTGACCCCACAGAGATAGTAGACCTGGTAGTGGACAGGTTTGGTGAAAAATGTACTCCCTTATTCCCTCCTAATTTACAGCAAACCTTCCCCCAAACTACCCCCTCTATCCTACATATCTGAAGAGCACATCTTCATAGCCTTGTCCAAGCCAAAAACACTGCCTCTATGAGATCAGACAACATCCCAGGCTGTCTTGTAAACAGGCAAAAACATGACCTAGCATCACCACTAAGTACCCATTTCAATCATAGCCTAACCACAGGCTTTGTACCTGTAGAATGGAGAATGGCAACAGTTATTCCCATCCACAAAGGTGGCCTAGCAACAGACCCAGGGAATTACACACTCATAAGCCTGACCAGCCTCATCTGTAAGACCATTATGGACCTCATAAATAAAGACATAGGTGACCTCTAAACCCTGGATCTTACCCAATTCAACTTCATGAAGGGCAAATCCTGCCTGTTGAATCTGTGGATTTCTTTGAAACTGTGACCAAGGCCATTGACAAAGGCAAATATGTGCACATGACATTCTTCAACCTGACAAAGGCTTTCAACACAATCCCATGTTCAAGCATTACTGATAAACTTAGCAAACTTAATTTAAACCTCTTTGTTGTAAGATGGGTTGCCAACTGGCTCACAAACTGGACACACAATATCAAAGTAGGTGACTCCACATTAACCAGCAGTCCATTTACCAGTGGGGTACCACAGGGATCAGTGCTGGGACCTCTACTGCTTGGTGTGTACTTCTCAGAAGTTCAGGTCAAAGCTAAGATGACTGAAAACTAGATGCAATGATTGACTCTCCAAATGATGTCAGTATACTCCAGGAGGGTGTTACGCAGACCAGTGACTGGTGTATTAGTCATGGTCTCAAATTGAATGGAAAGAAGTACATCATCATTCTCTTCGGCACAAGCAATGTGCCATCACACCATCAAATCAACAACAATACCCTAACTACCCATGAAGTGGTAAGGGACCTGGGATCACAAGTTGACTGTGATCTTAAATTTAATCACCATGTTTCTGCTGTAGTAAGGAAAGATTTCTATGTAGAGTACTTTATTAGTAAAAGCATCACCTCAAGAGCAAAAGAAGTTATAACCCCCTATAGTCAGCACTTATCTGACCCATAACTGAGTATAACACCCTGTTTGGCATGTTCCATAATAAGCAGCTGCAGCAATTAGAGAGACCTCAGCGGTTTCTAACAAAAAAGATCAGGGGCTCCAGCATGTGCCTTACACAGACCAGCTAATGCCCATGTCACTATAGTCTGTATCATATAGACATTTTAGGAGAGACTTATGCCTGGCCTACAGAGCGATCCAAGAACAAAATCTAATGAGTTTGCTGCATATCCGTAAATCAAACAGGACTTGGTGTACCCATTCCAGAGACCTAAATATGGCCTGCGACTTAAATAAGACATGCTGGAGGGACAGATTTATCTCCCAGCGACTGCCATGTCTTTGGAACAGGCTACCAATTCATGTGAAACAGAGCACCTCTATGACACTGTTCAAAAGAAACATGGACAAGGGGATGGAGCACCATAAATTCTTACCTGGGGTACAGTGCATAACCCTCCTGGACATGGGCAGTCATCACTAAATGCAATCTTGGGTACTGACTAGTATTTCTGTGGTATTACATTAGGATGAAATGGTTAGGCTTAAAATGACCTCTGGGTTGATAGCCTAGAAATTTCCAATGATCCTATGATTATTATTGAACAGGGATGGTGTCTCTTAATGACAGTTACTGAGAACATTTTAAATTGATCAGCTTTTGTTCACAGAGATATGTGGGTAAAGTTTTGTACCAATGCCAGAGGGATATATATAAAAGTTGTAGACAGCAAGAGCACCATAAGTAGTAGCACCATTCTTGCAGCAGGAGCATCCATTAGCAGGTGAGCATGAAGTGGTACCAGCATCAGAGAAAATGTGAGCATCAGTGGTAACATAACATAATTTTACTGACTAATACCGCAGTTGTCATCATTATTTTTGGATAATACTATCAAATAAGGAAAACTATGTAAACAATTTTCATCTATGATCTTAGAAATTCTACCTTTCATTTTTCAACTTTTTCAGTCATTCAGTGTAGTAGAGCTTCTACGCTGACAAATATTACTTTAAATATGGACAAAGGAATTCATAAGTTAAAGATTATATACTTTTTTTTTAATGATGCTATACTGCTTCGAGATTGGTGTTATCTAGTTCTATGTATATTGACAGATATATGTTATAAAATATGAATTTATGATCTGGCTTTAAAATAGAAAATAATGTAGTAAGCATTGGGAATAGCATCTGCACATATGTGTTGGAAAAGGAAACATTAATAATATGTATCTGTTAATATGAATCTATAGTATTCACAACGTTTGAATCTTTTAACACACTTATTAACTATAACAAAGCAAGTAAACTGTTTGAATGTGGTTAGTGCTCTTGCTGATGTTTATTACTGAAATTTGTGTTATAGATGTATTACATTTAGATTGTGGAAGAACACAATAGTTGCACTGGTACATACATTGTTTACATTGGTGGGTGCCATGTGTCACTCATTTCATATCGGGAAGGCAAACAGAAAATTAAGTCAACATATTTCTGTGTGATTAGAAAAAGGTGTCATGAACAATCCATTGTCTAAACATTTTGCTGTGTGTTCAAGTATAAGAAACTGATTTTTAATTATTAATAGTGTTAATTTTAATTCCAGATGTGGCAATATTGATGTAATTTTGAAGCAAAAGGTATTACAATGTCTGTTACAATTAAATGCTAATAAAGTATCAGGTATAAGTGACAATTTCAGTATAAGAAGTTCCTAAAATTTGCATCTATTACTTTAGGTATGAGTATAGAATGTTATGTATTTATCATACTATAATACAGAATATAATAGCATTGTATTGCTTCTTTTATACTTTAAAGTAATTAATGACTGTGATGATGCGTGTTGTTTTAAATATAACTTGTCATTTGATCTTATAAAAGATATTTAAATGTCGATATCCTTAAAATGGTGAACATCAACATTTGTGCTGTAACAGAGACCTGGTTCAAGGCAGCAGAAAACCCCCCTGCACTACCAGGCTATAACTCATTCCACACCTTTCTGCCCGAGAACTCGGACTGAAGCTCAAAAGGCGGTAATGTTTCCATATTCTTAAAGAATGCAAACACCTTCAGACTGGTAGCCCAACATAACGCATCAGAGATACTTCAGGTGCAGCTAACATTGGGCAAGACAGCAATTCAGGTTGTAGCCTGCTATAGTTACCCAATCATGTCCCAAGATTCACACGTCACTTTCCTAAGCACCTTAGAGAATATTAGGGTCCAACCTTACACTCTCATACTGGGCAACTTCAACTACCCATCCATTAACTGGGAAAACTACTCATGTACCAATACACTTGCCCAACATTTCCTGGAATTCATTAATTCCAATGACCTGGACCAGCTCGTTCTTACCCCCACTAGAGGTAACAACATCCTTGACCTGGTCATTATTAACATGGGTGACTGTTGCTAAACACCATTAGTCAACTCCTCCATGGTTAGATCTGACCACAAACAAATCACCTTGGAAATCCACATCACTCCCACCCACCCCACCCCTGCAAAGGTAACCACCATGAAAAACTTCTCCAAAGCTAACTTTGGGCTCCTAAAAACAGAGGTGGCTAACTTCACTGCACCCATGCAAATGGAGAATAGTTGCATGATCACCGAGTCATACACCAATGCACTGTACGAACATGTACACAAATGCATGGATCCCACCATACACAATAGAACCGAGATTTTTATTTTATTTATTTTACATTTGTTAACCAGGATAGTCCAACTGGATATATGTCCATTTTCAGCGGAGGCCCGGAGAGAAAAGCTCCACATAAAAAAAAAAGAGACAGTACATACATCACTGAGTGATAAACTCAGGCAGACATGTTTAGAAAAATATAGACAAAAAATACAGGCAGATATTAATATACACAATGGGCAGACTTACATATGTTTGGCAAAGACGTATCAGAAAATGTGAACATAGAATGCAATCAGATCTCATGCTATGAGGCATAGATACTTGGCTAAACAGCAGGTTGGGTAGCAAGACATGTATTAGTGAAGTTGTTAGTCAGGTTTAGAACAAGAGCAAAGCCAATTAGATGTGAGGTATTTTTTTGAGTTCTCTTTTAAATAGGAATAGTGAGGTTTCCTTGGTAATGGTGGTAGCGAGTATATTCCAGATTTTACTGGTTGAGTTGGCAAATATAGCATGGCCTGCAGAGTTGTTGGATGTTTGGGTCAGTATCATTAGTTTATCATATGAGCGTAATGTCCAGGGGGCACTATGAGGGGTGAGAATATTTTTGAGGGCAGGGGTGTTATCAGGTTGATGGAATATTTTATGCGCTACTACAAGCTGGCTGAACTGTAGAAGGGTAAGATACTCTAGCCATCCCATTGCTTTGAGGTTCTGGCAATGGTGGGTCCTAAAAGCCATGCCTGTAGTGAATCTGGCTATAAGATTGTAACATCCTGATAATTTGATGAGATTGGTTTTGGATATGTTGGTGAGTACAGGGGAGGCATACATAAGGGTAGAGAGGAGGTGTGATCTTGCAATAGCTACCCTAGCTGGGGGGGTGGGGGTGAGGAAAGGGCTGGCTCTCTACAGGGAGCCAAGTTTTTTGTTGACAGACTTAATAGTGTGATTGACAAGTTTATCAAATTTAAGGTTGTTGTGTATTATTATGCCTAGAAGCTTTGTATGGTCATCAGGGGAGATAATGGTGTAATTTCTAGATTTGATGTTGAAGGAAGAAGGATGAATTCTACGGTTAGGGGAGAAAAGTAGTAGCTTGGTTTTGTTAGGATTTAGAAGCAGGCAGCAATTATCTAGCCATGTTTCTACTGTGCTGAAAGTGGTCTGGGTGAGGGTTAGAAGTTGTGTAGGAGAGGAGGCAGAGCATATTAGCATTGAGTCATCTGCATATTGGATGCAGGTGGCTCCTGGGATGGTGGTGTGTAGTTCATTGATGAAGATAGAGAAAAGAAGGGAACCTAATATGGACCCTTGTGGGACACCAAGGGTTAGAGGAAGTTGGGATGACAGCTTGCTCTGCCATAAGATAGCCTGCTGTCTATTGTTTATGTAAGCATGAAGCCATTGTATTGCATGTTGGTCAAAACCGATGGTTTGTAGGGTATTGAGCAGAAGGTGATGGTTGACCATATCGAAAGCTTTGAGAGATCTAGGAAGAGTGCTGAAGATAGTCTGTTGTTGTTAAGATGAAGATTGATGACATCAGAGAAAGATAGAAGAGCTGTGGTGGTACTGTGGAATGGCCTAAAGTCATGCGAGTGTCAGCGAGCTTTCCATTTTGAAAAAGAAAGTGCATGATTTGTTTGTGTATGCATCTTTCCATGATTTTAGCTAGTGGTGAAAGAATGACTATAGGTATAAAGTTAGATAATTCTGCGGAACTTCCTCCTTTATGGAGAGGTATAACATGTGATATTTTATATATTGCTGGGATGGATCCTTCTGAGATGGATCTGTTGAACAGAATAGAAATGGGAAGTGCTATGGCATCAGCTGCTTTTTGAAGATATTCAGCTGGGCGGTGGTCGGCAGCTAGTGTAGTAGGTTTTAGCTTTTTGAGTAAGGTCCGGATCAGGTTGTTGGGTACAGTTTGAAAGGTAAAGGTGGGTTGGATGCTGGGTGGATCAGGGCTAGATGTGCCAGAGCTGGTGTTTGTGTGTGATAGAGTGAGATGGATAGCTAGAGACTGGATAGTTTCAGTAAAGAAGGAGTTGAAGATGTTTGCAATTTCAACAGGGGATTTATTAAGGGCACCTGATGGAGTAGGAGTGGTGGAACGGTCTGGGTGGAGAAGATTGTTAATACCAGCCCAGAACGTTTGAGGTTTTAGCTGATATTTTTGTTGTAGGAGGCTGTAGTGATTGTTTTTGTCTAGAATGACAGATTTGTTGGTCTGCCTCATTAGCTGCCAGTATGTTATTTGGTCCATAGGGGCTTTGGTAATATGCCACCTGGTCCAGGTGTTGTTTCTTAGTTTAATTTTGGTTTTTGTTTCTTTAGATAGCCGCGGTGCAACTGTGGCTTTTACACAGTTGGTACGGGTAGGAGCATGGTGGTTAAGGATAGCCAGAAATTTGGTACTGAAGTACTCAACTGCTTCTTGTAATGGGAGTCATTTCAAGACATTCCAATTACATGCTCT
The DNA here is from genome assembly GCF_019279795.1 of Protopterus annectens. Classification (NCBI taxonomy): domain Eukaryota; kingdom Metazoa; phylum Chordata; order Ceratodontiformes; family Protopteridae; genus Protopterus; species Protopterus annectens. Next base: position 1,615,748,249 of record NC_056732.1, on the reverse strand, counting down.
GAGTTCTTTTTGGAAGTTGTCAAGGTTAAAGTTCCTGATGTTTTTTATAGTTTTGTAGGTGGGCTGGTTGGGAATGTCGGCTTTGAGCCTAATAATATAGGTAAGGCAGTGATCACTTAGATCATCGGGTAATGTACCTGACGTGTACTGCTGGTGGTGGCTGTTAATAAGTATCCAATCGAGGATACTATCTTTGACTCTATTTTTGCTAAATTTGGTGGTGGTGACAATGATCTGAGTAAACTCATGGAGGTTTAAATGGGTGGAGGGAGCTTCAGAGGAATAGGTGTTCCAATCAATGTTAAAGTCCCCCAAGACAATAGTTTCCTGGGGATAGTTAGAAGCCAGCAAATGTAAGATATTTTCTAGATTATTATCTTTCTTGTCGGGTGGAATATAAATGCAGACAATGTATCTACATTTATTTTTGTTTATTATTAGTTTGGTGATGAAAATTTCTGTATTGCCAAACTGGGGTGGCTGTTGGGAGTCAATTGTTATTGTTAGGGTAGACTTGTATAGTACAGCTAGCCCACCACCTTTCCTGGAGATCGGTCCAGTCTAAGGATGTTACACTGTGGGGGGGTTATTTTGTTATCTTTGGTTATTAGTTTTAGCCAGGTTTCTGTGAGGCAGAGGATATCAGGGGAGTGAGCAGCTAAGAGTCCATGTAGGCTATAGATCTTGTTGTTTAGGCTTCTGATGTTGAGATGACAGATCAGAAATGAGTTTGGAAGTCTATCAATCTGGGTAGTACACATTGGGTTGTTAGATGGTGTACTTGGGTCTACTGTTGTTGATGGGCCAGGGTTGGGGTGGATGTCTCCATCCTTCATAAGATTAATTTTTAAGTTGCTTATGAGTCTTAAAAATTTGTTTATGATTTTTTGTAGCTTTTGTTTTTTTAAGTTAATGTAGCAGTATTTAGTCTGGTGATGGTAAATGGGGATGAGGAATTAGGAGAGGGGGTGGTTATGTGGTGGATAAACTTATTAAATGCTTGGCTGGTGTCTGTTTGATGCTCTCCTCCAAAAAAAAAAGCCAATCTGGTGATCCCCTGACATAAACAAACTCTATAACAGAAGGAGGAAATTGATGCAGAATAAGGGGGAGTCCCAAGACTAGAAAATCTCCCTTATCATCCTCAACAAAAAGTTGAGATCCCTCATCAAATCCTATAAAGCTAGCTATGAAAACAGAATTGCAGCAGATAGTAAAGACAACCTAAATTTGCTCTGAGCTACTGCACAATGGTACCTCCGATACTGAGCCAACATATATTGCCAATATACTGGCCGACAGATTCAGTGCCAACTTTACCCCTCTCGCCCCCATCAAAAGACCAATCACAATACCAGTAGATTGCCTGGCACCCAGTATTACTGCTTCACAGGTTAAAACACCACTGTCCAAGGCCAAGAATACAGCTTCTATAGGACCTGACAGGCTGTGTTCTACATGAACTACAGAGTGAACTGGCACCTCACCTGTGTGCCCTGTTCAATCACAACCTCACCTCAGGCTTTGTCCCTACCAAATGGTGCACTGCTATAGTCATCCCTCTCCACAAAGTAGGAGCGACTCCAGAACCTGGCAACTATCGGCCCATTAGCCTGATGAGTCTGATATGCAAAGCTATGGAATGCATCATCATGGACCTAATAAACAAGGATATAGCGAATCACCAAACTCTGGATCCCACACAGTTTGGCTTTGTGAAGGGTAGATCATGCTGCTCAACCTGGTTGACTTCTTTGAGTCAGTCACCAGAGCTGAGGATGAAGGCAAGGTGGTTCATACAGCTTACCTTGATCCAGCCAAGGCCTTTGATACCATTCCCCACTCAGGAATCACAGAAAAACTCACTAAACTAGGCATCAACCCCTATATCACTACATGGGTTGCAAACTAGTTCATAGATAGAACCCACAGTGTGAAAGTAGCTGACTCCAAGTCAGACTGCCATGAATGGAGTCCCACAGGGTTTGGTCCTGGGTCCTCTTCTGTTTGGTATCTACTTTTTTGACGTCCAGGCAAACATGAAGGGACTCTGGCTGACAAGGTTCACAGACAATTGGAAGTTCGGAGCTATTATTAACTCCCCAAGTGATGTTGACATCCCACAGAAAGGCCTCACTGAGACCAATGACTGGTGTTGGAACCATGGCCTTAAGCTCAATGCCAAAAAATGTGTTGTCATCCCCTTTGGGAAAAACCCAGTATCCATTGATTACCACATCAATGGTAGTCCACTGAACACAGAAGGTCCTATAAGAGATCTGGGAACACAGTTTGCCACATTGTCACTGTGGTCAGAAAGTCCTTCTATGTGGCACATCTAAGGGTTTTGCATCCAGGAAGAAAGAAATCATTTTCTGTCTCTAGTCTTCCCTCATTAGGTCAGTCATTGAATACAATGCCCCATTTGGCATGTACCTCACTGCAACAACTGGAGAGGCCACAAAAGTACCTCACAAAGAGGATCCTAGGCCTTAAATACTTGTCCTATATGGACAGACTAAAAAAACTCCAGCCATTATCTGTCTCATATCGTCTACTTAGAGGCAATCTGTGCTTGACTTACAAAGCCATGTCTGACCCAGCAATGTTATAAATGCTACATCTAAAGAAATCCCAATTCCTCCACAACACACTCTCCAGAGACATCAACATCATTACCACAATCAACAGAACAAGCTGAAGGGACAGGTTTATAACCCAGAGACTGCACATGCTATGGAATAGACTTCCCGTACATGTCAAGCAGAGCACTTCACTGGCCCTCTTCAAGAGAAATCTTGATGAGTGGATGGGAAATAGAAAATTCACCCTGGGGATCACTCCAGTGTCTCTACTCGACAGATGCACTGGGAACTAAGGTTTGATGACATGATGCCAGGGTAATTATATGGGCTAGGCTTGTAAAGGCTCCAGAGCAATTAGCCTAGTACACACCTATGAACCCATTACTTTGTCAAATTGTTTTTTCTTTTTGTAGTTTTCTTTAAAAAACTTTTTATTTGATTTTTAAAAATGATAATCATTTATGCAATTAATAATTAACAGTCTCTTGAAACTATGTACAAACTATTTACAAAGTCCATGACAAAGTTCAAACATTTCTAATATACTTAATATTTATCCAATAAGTTTTGTAATTTTCCTCAGCTAATAATTTGTGCGTCATATTTTTAGTTCTCATTCTTATACTAACCAAATCATTACTGCATACTGATTTTGCAATAAATTCATTATTGAATTAGATAGTAGTCTTTGTTTCCCATTTTTTTGTAATGGTTTTTCCACCTTCTGCTAAAATATACAAAAGAAGAGGTATTTGTGATACTGAAATCATTTCTAGTACTGGTGCATTGAATAATATAAGAGAATCTTTGATGTTACACTTATCCAACTATGACGCTTTACAAAAGTTTCTGAAGTCAGTCCAGAAGGGAAGAATTATTTTACAACCAATTATCTTATGTTGCCAATCAGCATTAAGGTCTATCCCACCTCTTCAACATTTTGTGTTTTCTAATTTATATATAGCAGCTATCTTTTGAGGTGCGAGAACATTTCAATGTATAAATTTCCATGTAAATATTTTCCAGTATGGTGAAGATGTTTTTTTTCACTGTTGATTTCAATACTGTTTTTTATTATTGTCAGAAAAATCATCCTTATTAATTTTAGTTGAGGAAGAGAAGACAAATTCACTTTGTATGGTTTTGTAAATGATTGATAATGAAAAATATTATTAGATGATTTATTTTTTAATACTAGAAAAGAGGTTTAGAATTTTGAGAATATGCTTATTTCTGTATTGAGTGTTACTTTGATTTTATCTTGTATAAATTTATTTATTTTGTATAAACTTGTTTTTAAATCTAACCAACTATTAATTTCTTTGCTATATTTGGCAGTCAAATAGTCTGTGGAATGTATTTTATTTCCTGACAAGAACTGATGCCAATATATATATATAAGGCCATTCTCCTTTAGGTCCATCATTTTTTGTATTAAATGATATTAGACATTCACCCATGTAAGCCATTGAGTATAATATTATTGACAGTTCTTTATATACACACACATATATATATATATATATATATATATATATATATATATATATATAAAACTTGACTTAATGAGTTTTTAAATAATAAAAGAGTTTGATTCTTAAATGGAAGGAGAATATATTGGTGTTTTTCATTCAGTATATAATTTTTAATAATTCATATAAATACATTTCTGTCAACATTTGTAAATGACTAGATTATATTTTTATTGTTTTGCGTTATCATTGCTTCATGAATTGTTTTCCAGCATGAGGTCAAAGAAGAATCTAATGATATGTAAACTTTTTTTTATAATAATAGATTTAATATATAGTTCAATGTTAGGAAGCACTCTACCTCCCTCTTCCCAACCTAAAGTGTGTCATTGTTGGGAGATTCTAGCCTTTTGAAGTGTCACAAGAGCTTTAGTAAAATGGAGTTTAACTTTTTCATAAGTGCATTAGATGGGGAGAGTATTAGTGATTGGCTGGTGTATAAAATTGTTGGTAATATTATCATTTTAATTGGCATTAGCATATCCTCAAAAGTAAAGAATAACATATGCATGCTTTTGCTAATGTTGTTATATTATTAATTAGTTGCTGATAATTACTTGTTATTGTTTGCTTATAGGTTGATTCAATGATTATTCCTAAATATTTTATTTGAGAGTTTCCACAGTAGAAGTTTTTAAATAACAACAATATATCTATCTGTTTGTTTATTAGTAATGTCTTTTTTATTGAATTATGGACCTGATAGTTTTTCAATGAAGTCCATACATTGACAGATTGTATTAAATGTTCTGGAGATGTTTCAGCATTTCCACTAGTGATTAAAACATCATCAGCAAACAACTGGATTGTAGGGAAAATATTTTCATTTAATTTATAACCTTTTATATTTATATTATGTCTTATTAAGTTAACAAAAGGTTCTAGAGCTGGTGCAAATAATAGAGAGGACAGTGGACATACTTGTTTTGTTCCTTTTAAAATATTAAAGGGAATAGATATGAAACAGACTATCTTTGCATATGATATTGAGTTAACATAATTCTTGTTAATTAGTTCTTTGAATTCATTAGAAAAGTTGTATTCTTTTAATGTTCTAAACAGATAGGACTAGGGTATTGAGTCAGAAGCTTTGTTCATGTCTAGGCTTCTTATAGATAACTCATTCTTCTTTTTATTTGCAATATCAATCAAAGAAAATAACCAAAATAAATTGTCATGTACTTTCCTATTAATTATAAAGCCTGCTTGATCTTCGTTTATTAAGCAAGTAAGTATTGAGTTTAATATTTCGCTAAAATAGATATGAACATCTTATAATCTACATGTATAGGCTGATAAGATGAACAGGAAAGTGGACCATTGCTTGGTTTTAATATGAGAGAAATAAAGAAATATTTCAAAGTGGGAGGTAGGTTAGATGTATTCTTAACTTCTTCAAATGACTTTAGTAAAAGATTTAGAATGTTATCATGCTTTACTTTGTACAATTCTGGAATTATTCCATCTAGTCCTGGCGCTTTGTTTAGTTTTATATTTATATTTTTTTTAATTCTCTAAAGGAGAAGGGCTTATCTATTTTGAGTATTTGTTCTTTTGATAGTGTTTGTTGTATATTATCCTTTAAAATCCATTTAAAACATTATTACTGGTTAAATTGGTTTAGCTTTATTGATATTTTGTGAAATTTTAATGCCATCTTTCATGCTCAAAAAGAAGAAATCAATTAATTGAATTTAATGTCTCATAGATTTTATTCATAGTTTGGGGGGTAGTTCATTTTTATTTTGGTATTTTACTACCAGTCTTTGCCATTAGTCTTTCCTTTGTTGGTCTGCAGCATTTCATTTTTGAATATGTAACAATCTTTGCCAAAAAGATTTTCTTACAATGAATCATGTAATACCTTGCAAATACTCAAGAAGGCAATAACTCACTATCAGTTGGCACTGACAGTATGGAAGTTTATCACTGGATTTGTTTAACACTGAATAGTAATTCAGAAATTAATTTTTACGACATTTTGTGCAGCTTGTTAGACCAACATATTCATACACATTTCTACAAAGATTTGTAATGTCAATACAAGGGAAAATGCAGATGGTAGTGACAACATTAGTAATCCTTTTAAGGCATTCAAAAACAAAGTATTGGAGTTCATATCCTTAACTTGGACTATTTTATTTCCTGAGAAATCCATAGAGACCAAATAGATTCAAAAAGTTCTATGTTTTTAGCAAGACCGCCAAAAAATTGTTTCTAATGACTCATTGTTTAAAAAAATGTGGTTGAATTGTTAAATAAAATGGGTGCTAATGTTATGACATTATGTACAAACATCATGAGATTTCTATGCAGAATCTCAAAAGAAAGATTGATGACTTTATACGTGTTCTGAATTCAGTTTTTCCACTGCAATATTTGATAACATCATACAAATGCTACATAGACATGAGGAGGCATTTAATACACAACAGCTGAAGGTAAACAAAGATAGAACTTACTATGAGACAGGGACTGCTTAAATCAAGATAGCAGGTAGATAGAAAACAATGTTAGTGGTGAAGTTCAAGATGGCCACTGTTCTGTAAGCACTGCTAGTACCTAGATCTCTGAAATACCCGGGATTTAAACAAACCCAGAAGATAAATATAAGTAAAAAATATTGTTAAAATATATCTCAGATAACAGTCAGCAACTAACAGAGGAAAAAATGTGACAGATTTCTTTCTGAAACAACAGGATTAGCTACGATTTCTGGAAAACAGCTTAAGTCATGGGATGCTAAGGCCCAGCATCTGAACACAAAAACTGGAAATAACTTCAAACAGCAAACATGTCAAAAGAGGAAAATGTTATGGAAACCAGCACAACTAAGACTAAATTCTCAGTTCTAGCTTCACCTGAAAAGGATACAACTACCAAAAGACAGAAAACAACTAAACAATCAGACAACTCTAAAACTGCAAATCAAAGTAAGTCTAATCAGCCAGCAAATTTGGAAGACATAAAAACTGCATTGCTACCTATCCAGTAAGCAATACAGGAATTATCCTTACAATTCCAAACCTTTGGGGACTCATTTAGCCAAATAATAACCAGGATGGAAAAATCAGAATCCAAAATAACTGAAAATTAGATAAAAATAGAGTCTTTAACTCAAAGAACTGATTCCCAGGACAAAGAAATACAAAGTCTACAAGAAAAAACTAACAGACCTTGAAGCAAGATCTCGAAGGAATAATATATCATCAGAGGAATACCTAAATCTGTGACTCACAATAATCTAATACCTACAATCAGAAAAATAATAAATTCCTTGCTGGATCAGTCTGAAGAAACACAGCAAATGGCAACAGAAAGCCCATAGAGCTCTGAGGGTAATGCAATCAACAGTGAATCCAAGACCTGTGTACATTAAAACACTAAACTATCAAGATGTAAACAGAATCATCCTGGCAGCTAAGAAAAAAGGCACAATTACCTGGAATAATAACAAAATCTCCTTTGCCCAGGATCTTCCCATACAGATAAGACAAGCAAGGTAACTCCTTTTGTCATTCTGCAGATTTCTAATAGAGAAAAAAATCAAATTCCAGATGAAATTCCCAAATTTATTAATTTAAATTAATATGATAAAGAAGTCAAATATATGGTAGCTAACCCCAAAGAGGCAAAAGAGACATTTCTGGCCGGTTTCAAGCAAATTCCATCTTCAGAAAAGAAATGAAAGTTCAAAATATGATAAACAACCCTCGAGTGAAGAACAAGCTGATTTGCGGGCATTGTATATGGGAATCCATTCCAGAGAATTTCCCCTGGCTGCCTAGGCCCTTAACTTTACAAGTAAGCCACGAGAAGCACAGAAAAAGGAAGTATAGCCTGTGTAGGATCCAAAAATCAACTGCCGTTTCTGATGCGCACATTTCAGGAAGGAACCACCTTCAGGGACTTTGGCTTGTTAAATTGTTCCTCCTATGAACTCGAGGGCTCCATTGTGAAGACCAACCATACTAAAGGGATGGTTAAAGCTTCTGAAGAGTCTTCAGTGTCAAAAACAGAAATTGACCTGCTTTTGAAAGAAGTAAACAAGCACCAAATATGCACAACATTCTGCAAGCAAGACCTTGAAGAATTAAGGTACTGTTACACTGAAACACTCACTAAGACTGCACACCCATCACTGTTTGACTGATTGAAGAACTCAGCCTTAAATAATAAATAAGTAATAATCTATTAGAAACCAATCTGGCTTGCAGAAATATTCTAGGAAAAGGACTAATGACTTGCACAAATGCTGAAAAATGTTAAAATCAGAAACTTGCAAAGGTAACCTAATCATACTCAAAAACTGAAATTTAATCTGCTAAGCAAACTGCAGATATGGATCTGCATGACCTAACTGAGATATATATGTGCATGCAAATTTTTTTTTTCTCTCTCCTACCCAGGAGTAAAGGGCCAACAACACATCATATAACCTACATAATATATGTGGAAGGCTATATAGGCACCAATGTTGAATAAATACTGAGTTTATAAAGGGGAGGAAAAGTAGTAGAACGAATGGAAAATGTAAATATGACAAGCTTGACATCTAATTAATAATACTGTGTTACACTGCCTGACATAAGCTACTAAGAAATTGTTTATTAACATGCTGTTTTAAAATATATCATTAGAAAGATGATAAGTGCCAAGTACATATATTATAATCCCTACAGATAGATGTGACAGACTAAATAGGCACCATAGATATACAAAACTCTGAATAAATAAAGGGAAGGTTAAGTAATAAGTGGAAGGAAAATGCAAATATGCACTAATCCCATGTTATGCAGCTGGATATAACTACTGAGGAAATGTGTATGAATATGATGTCTGAAGGTACATTATTAGACAGGTTGACAACTAAACATTAATACCATGTTATGCAACTGGATATAAACTACTGAGGAAATGTGTATGAATATGATGTCTAAAGTTACATTATTAGGCAGGTTATAGGTGCCAAGATTTTATTTCACACCCCACATAGATTTATGTGAAAGACCATACAGATACCAAAGGAGTTTGACAAACCTGAGATTAATATAACAGTACAATTTTACACAACCTGATATACACTACTGAGAAAATATTTTCAATGGACTGCTTTAAAAACACTATTAGGAAGAACAAATCACAAGATAAAAACAATACATGCTGCACTCTGACTGCAACACTACAAATGTATAATAGTTTTGTTGAAAGGGACAAGGGACTTTGTTAGCAGTGTTTTCTGGGGAACTAGTTTGTTCAGCTTAGTTCGCATTGTATGTAGTCACACAGTGGGCTAATATGTGACAAATCCACATGTAAAAAGAAAACACAACCGAAGATTAGATGGCAAAGTAATCCACATATTGAGCCTTCACCTTCCCCCCTGATTATTCCTGGTCCAGGGGTATAGTGGATAGGCACAGAGAAGGGACAGGGATAGATAGATGCTTTACACAACCATTACACACCAACACATATGAAGACCACATATCCAAACTAACACAAAAATCATATCTAATGAATATATTTAATAAATAAATGTGGGAACTAGATTTGTGGAATATTAAAGGACTCCAAAATGCAAAAAAAGAAAATTGTTCCTACACCTTGCATTGAAAACCAAAGCTAATCTCATACTAATGCAAGAAACACATTTGACCACAGAGCAATGGACAGAAATTAGCAGGGATAAATGGATAAGGCAAATCACAGCCTCAGAGGGAAGAACAAACAGTGCTGGGGTGGCCATAATAATCAAAAAACAATTTCAGGAAAAAAATCCTTAAAACCAAAACCGACAAGGAGGGAAGATGGTGTTATGTAACATTTACTAACCCTACACTACCAAAACCTATAACAGTGCTTAATATATATGCACCCTGTAGTAACCAACAACACTTCTTTATGTCACTATATCCAACCTTAAACCAATTTAAATACCACTATTTAGTGACTGGAGGTGACTGGAATACATACCAAAAGCCAGAAAAGGACAAATCTAACTTGACTAAATCATATAATAAACAAGCCTTTTTAGCTTTAAACGAATTTAAACAAAACTTCAAACAATATGACCCATTTAAATATGGAGATAATGATGATAAAACCAGGAAATTCACATTTTATTTTCAATGCCATAAAATGTGGTCAAGAATAGACTTCTTTTTAATTTCAGATATATTCATTAACATGGACCAACAACAATTATCCACACCAGGTTTTTTTCAGACCATTCTAAAATCACACTGAACATCTACTGGGACAAAAAATATATATATTTAGAGAATAGAGGGCATAACTGGTCATTAAACCCCAATTTGGTCACCAAAGTAGAAGTGATAAAAGAAGTAGGAAAAATACTAAAAACATCTCTTGCTAATACGCTCAACTCTCAAGTACCAATGGACATAGAATGGGCCATGACCAAAGCACAAAAAAAGTATTTATCAAAAAAGCAGCATATTATAAAAAAAATACAACTAAAAGAGGAACAGATACTAAAACGAAAAATAAAGCATCTTGAAAAAGAACTATTAAGTAACCCTAAGAAACAGACAGAGGAAGAACTCTTAAAAATGGAAAGTGACCTTTATATGCTAGAAACTAGAAACCTATCATTCTACAAAGCTAGGATGCTAGCCACCTATGCAGAAGAAGCGCAAATCCCATCTAGAGCTCTATCCAGAATTATCTCCCAACACAAAAGCGCCTCCAGTATATCAGAAATAAACCACAAGGACAAAATCTACACAAAAAATGAGGACATTGTCAAAATATTTGAACAAAAATATTTGAACAAATATACTCTCAGATATATGGAGAGCAAACATTACAAAAATCAAAGGAAGATAGAACTCTTTTTCTTCAAAAACAGAAATTACCCAAACTAGATTTAGACCAACAAAAAAACTAACTGAACCCATATCCATCAATGAGATAATCACAACAATCAATCACTTAAAAGCGCACAAGGTTCCAGGACCAGATGGTCTCACCTCAGAATTCTACAAAGCATTTACCCCCTTGATAGCTAAACTACTACATTATATTTTGAACTACATAACAAACAATAAAATAAATGATATTTACTTCATGCCTCTAAAACCATCTTTATATTAAAAGAACATGCTGACCCCAAAAACCCTAACAGCTACAGACCCATCTCCCTCTTAAACCTGGATACAAAAATACTTACCTCAATACTTGCGAATAGATTGAAAAACCTGATAAAAAAAATTATTTCTTCAGAACAATCTGGATTTACACCACATAGAAAGACTAGTAACAACACACTAACATTAGTTCCTATGCAAATTGGAACAATACTAACATCTATACAATGATAGTAAATGCTCACAAGGCATTTGATAGGGTCAACATAGAATTCTTACTCCAAACATTACCGTACTTTGATATACCTAATAACTTCATACAGATCATCCAAACTCTCTATAGTAATCCCATTTACATCCATATATATTAATAAAACATGGTCAAATAGAATTCTGATAAACAATGGAACAAGGCAAGGATGCCCATTATCACCCTTTCTCTTTAACCTATACTTAGAACCTTTATTCTTACACATTAAACAAAATACGTATCATAACCCCCCATCAGTACACAACTTCAAAATTTATCTCACCACTTTTGCAGATGATCTGAACATACACTGCATCACACCAAATTCAGATAAACACAAAATAATAACTGCAATTGAACAATTCTTGACCATGTCTAACTAGAAATTAAATCTTAATAAACCAATATTTTCCCCTTAAAAACATTCAAACTCATTCCATTAATACTACTTCTGGACACAATAAAAATACAAGAATAAACTAAATATTTGGGAATTACCTTTTTCCAGAATAAACACGATTTCTATCAATATAATGTAACTCTCAAATGGCAAAACATAATGCAAGACTGTAAAAGGTGGAACAACCTAAAACTACCATTCATGGTAAAAGTATCAATAGTAAAAATGAATATTTTACCTAGACTAACATACATTTTCATGACATTACAGGTAATAATACATAATAAACTCTTTAACCAAATACACACCTTTCTGGCAAAGTTTATATGGGAACCTAAGAAAACCAGAATTTCCTGTCCAAAATTAACACTGCCTAAGAGCAAAGGAGGGCTGAATCTACCAGATTTTAAAACCTATTACTCTATCATTAATACCAACAGAATATTAAGAATAGCTGATCATGATCCGACAAAGAAAAACTGGTCTCCTCCTTGGGTGACAATATATTATAGATATAATAAAGCACTAGGTATCAGTCCTAAATCACTCCCATTCCTGAATCAAAAAGAAATACAAACTTACAACATTCTAGATCACTTAAAACACTCTATCAATATAACACAAAAACTGTTTCAATCTTTGAACCTTAGACAAGCCATAACAATACTACAAGCTCTCCATAAAAACCCAAACCTAAAAATAAATAACAAAATGCTAGATTTAGAATGCTTTCCGCATCTAAAAGACAAAACAATCCAAGATATCTTCCCATATCTTATTTGCACAATACAAGAAATTAGGACCAACTTAAATCTTTCTAAATTGTACATAATAATACTAAGACAAATCAAAGATCTGTGTTCCAGTTACCTCCAAAACACTGCTATATTGAATAGTGACATAGAAACTTGCACTTTGCTTTGGAAAAGTATCTTTCAACAAGAAAAACTATTACTGATTCATATAAAATGATAAGTGAGATTAAATTCCAGAAGGAGCTTATCTTTTCCAACTGCTGGAGAAAACTAAAACCCTCCATAGATGATCAACAGATAACACAAGCAATTAGCTTAACACTGAAGATCATACCACTTAAAAATTAGCTTACACGCAGCTAATGTTCAATAATAATGCTTAATTCACACCTGCTGTCCTCCATAAATTCAATACATCAAGGTCACCACTATGCCTACACTGCAAGGACCAGATAGCTGACCTATTGCATGTATTTTAGAGTTGCAAATGTGTGTACAAATTATGGAATTCTCTCAAAGTACAGTTACAAAAGATGGGCTACCAAACTTCAACATTAACATGGGAATTTGCCTTATTACACATTCTTCCAATTAACATTCCCAAAAAACAAGCAGATACACTCTTAATCATTTTTCTGCTAAGGAAATTATATATAGCTCTCAAATGGCTAGATCCGTTGAATATATCTTGGGAGGGTTTTAAACAAATAGCCATAAAACATATCTTAGCTCACAAAATAGTAATGGATAAAATAAACCAAAACATGAAGTCCAGAGAAGTATGGGAACAAACCTTTAATATAATATTAGCATAGTCAACCCACATAGCAACTTAAGAATACACCTTAATGGAACCTAGAAACTCATATAGGATTTGACAGACTAATCATAGTTTGGTTATTAAGATTGTATGTGTTGTTTTGTATAACAATTGAGCTAATGGTGAAAGCATCTGTGTAAATAGTTTAAATAATTGTGTTGTATGACCTACACCTTATGGTATTAACAATAATGTATAACATACTCCTATGGTCATTTTGTGAAGATCAAATTGTTTTTTTGTGTCATATATAATTGTAAAAGAAAAAAAAAAATTATTTAAAAAAAAAAAGAAAACAATGTCAATAACAATGGATATTTGACATTTAAAACTTCAGATAATTCCCGGATTCAGTATACTAAAAAAAAGTAAAAAGAAGAAAGAAAAAGACCATTAAATGATGATTTAAGTTCCACAGGCCTCACATCTCAAGCCAATTTTCCAGCTACAACTTCTGAAGACATGCTTTGTCTGTGTCACAGGTGATTACCACACAGAAAGCAATCATTTACACAATATTTTAGTGAATCAGGATTGTTGTACATGCTATATAAAACCAGGAATAAATCAAACCTGTGGTTTTCCACACACTGCAATACTTTCATGGGTTCTAAGTCTGACCATTGTTCAGATTTAAATTTTACTCAGAACTGAGCTCTTTAATTTGAAAATAAAATATAAAAAAAGTTCAAGGCAAAAGTACAACAAATAACATGGAACAACACAAGACTTCTGTCTCTGTATTAGTACCCAAAGTTTTCCCACTATTTTATATTTTGCTCATCATAATTTGGATTAAACAGTGTCAAAATAATCAACTTCCATTATCCATTGAGATGGAGCAAGTGTTTTAATCTAGCAAGCACATCCACAAGTTGTACAGATGTTTGAATATCTTCTGGAAAATAAATCTTTAACACAACTGGAAGACAAAGCTGTAGTTTACATGATGCATCTTGCATTCTTCAATATCATCAACAAACAGCAGCATCTGTTGAAAACTTAACTCTGAAAGGTTGTGATCCACATTTGCCATTTAACCTGCTATGATTGCTCTCTTTCTTGGCTGCAACATCTGCCACAGTTCTTGTTCCTTTTTGCATGAAGACATAAACTACACCAAAATATCAACTGAGTGACTATTAATAACCCTACAGTTCAGACTGTGGCAAATTGTTTATCTTTAGAATCACTGGTACCAATGCAGTAAAACATGTTCAATCCACCATCTTGTTTTTCAAAATGTCCAGCAAATGTAGGCCCTATTCTGGTTCCAGACATAAGTTAGTTTCAAATTATACCTGTGAGGCTTATCTCCTATTATAATGCACTTTTGTTGTAAAAATTTGATCCAGCTACTCATCTGTTTCATCTTATTTTACACATTCTTATCATACACATTACAGAACATTGCTGATATTACATAGACACAGTCTTATGCACTTCTGGCTTCTGCATTTTCCTAGCACATCCATTCAACAATCTGACTATGCATTAGAAACCCAAAGGTTAAAAAAGTCATTGAGTTATTCTTCATGATAATGATTCTTAAAGTGTTGCAGAACTTGAGTAAGCTTCCTCTTAGTCCAATGCAGTGCAGTTTCATGGTTGCCATATTAACTAATTCACTCCAATGGTGTTCAGGAAGATTGCTCTGTAACTTCCCAATGGGAGGAGCCTAAGCCTTTTGAGAGAATCAGATTATGTCCTCAGATTTCAAACAAATGTTCATATCTCTCGATTCATAGGGGTTATGAAAGAAGTATAAATGGCAAACTATTTTTATAGTGGTAGTATTCTTTAGGTTCTGGGTCTTAAAACAAATTTTATAAATGTAGTAACTATTACATTTGCAATATTTTGTAAACAACTTACAATATCTCAGCAACCACTCAAGTTGCTCACATACTGTCAGCAGCATTTTATTCATATATCTGAAAACCTTCATAAGAGGCTAAGGACTTTTGTCTGTGATGGTTGTTTTTGAGATATTTAGAAAAATATTAAAATGATATCTATATAAATTTTTATCACAAAAAGCAACAGTTAATATCTATTTACCTGCACAAGACAGAGGTCAGATATTAATGCAGTTGTGTTTGCCATTGTGTATGTATTAAGATGAAATATGTTAAAACCTTCTACATAGCATAGTTTTGGAATTACTGATACAAATATGAACAAGCAATACTTGATGCCTAGAGGCATCAGTATGAGTTAACTGCAGATGCATCTGGATGCATCACTCAGATGTAATGAGTTAAGTGATGCAGGGTGTGGGATCTCAAGAGCTCAAAGTCATTTTTAGTAATAGGTTCATAAATACTTGACTAACTGTCAGTGTCACTATTTTAAGCCAAGCCAGTGTATCTAAATGTGCACTGTTAACTTTAGTTTTTCTAATAGTGCTGTACTTCCACTCTGAGAATTTCTATATATCTTTCCAGATTACACTCTTTGTCTATCCTTTAAGTTACCATGGATTGCTGGATTAATTTTACCATATTCCATAGACTTTCTCCCTCACAATTTATAATAATAATTGATGAGGATAGATTTCAAGGAGAAAAAGAAGAGATGAGGAAGTATAACAAACCAGGTAGACAGAAAGGGAAAATAATAGGAAGTAGGGCTTACAAAAAAAATAGGATGGTGTCTGATTGTGGGCCCTTCCCAGGAAATCTCACATGTGTGCCAGACAGGAAGATGCAGAAGATGGGAAAGGAAAAGGGACACATTATGTAAAAAACTGATAGCCAATGGATGCTGAGAACGTTTACATAGATACCAGTGATGTACTTGTGTGGCAAGAGTTTGGTAAGGTAAAGTAATGAAAATATGTAAAGCTCTCTGAGTAAGTAATCTCACAGTTACAGAACCAGCATTAGAAAAGATGATCCTTCAGTAGAGATTTGATTGTTGGTATGAAAAAAAAGGGGTCTTCCTGAATGTAAAAATGTATTCCTGTTATTTGCATTAAATTGGAAAAATGAATCACTTTGATGATTACATGATTTGTAAATGACAAGTGATGTATTTGAAAATCTTGAGTTCATTCCATGGATATACCGGGTGATTCAATATGACTGATGGGGCACTTGTGAAAGCTTGCAGATTTATTTCAGCTGTATCACTGAGAGACTTTGTACATACTTTCAATCACCCAGATGTATGAATAGTTATGCAATGATCACATCCCTGTAGACTTTCTACAGAGGAGCTAAGACTTTTGCTCTATTCCTGCATTTTCTCTTCCTAACTAAATTAATTAGTAAATATTCTCCACTCTCATGCTATATCACTTTTAGCTAAAACAGTCTATAAGGATGGTATCTGTAATGCTTTGTTACCCTCACTTGTATATAATTTGCTTTTGCTCTGAACAATCATTTGCATTCGCCAGTTGCTACTTATCTAATGTCTGCCTCTGCTCTATATTGACTATCTGATTATCTTGTTGTGAACTTCGAATGCAATTGCTTTTTCTGCTCCATGTTAACAATTATTTGTATCTTGTTGTGAACCTCAAATGTAATTGCTATCCTACAAATATAAATTGTATTATATCCTTCATGAATTGTTTTCGCTTTTCTCCTCAGGGCTCTACTGAAAATGGGCTTCTTACTCAGTTGGACTAACCCGGTTAACAAATGAGAAATAAATATAAATAAATACAAGTGTTAGAGGAGAATTTTGCAATTTTGTTGAGCACAGCTTTAAGTTTTGTAAGTTGAACATATTTAGGATAGTGAAGGTATTGTCATGTAGTATTTAGTATTAATTTAGCATAAGGCAGTTTAGCATTTGGTCTAACATATCATGCAATTCCTTCATCTTGTTTCAGGAGGCACACTGCTCTGAAGAAATTATCTGAAGTCATAGCAATGAAAAAAAATTATAAGATCACAACTGATTCTGCAACTTAGTATTAAAACAAATGTATAGATACACACACACACACACATATATTTATATATATATATATATATATATATATATATATATATATATTTTTTTTTTTTTTTTTTTTTTGTCAAGACTGCCAGATGAATATAACTTGCAAGTGAAAATAGTAGGAATAAAAGTAGAAGGTGGTCATTACTGGTTTGACAGGGTCTATATTATGTAGCTGGAGGTACTAAATCTCGACTACCTTTTCATCAACACATATGTATCGAATGTCCACTTGGGCGAAGAGCCTATTATCGATTTCTTTCCAAAGGAAAGAAATTGGTTGGCTGTTGTTTTAAATCTGCCCTTTTCCTTACTGCAGTGCAATCTCGGAGTTAGTATATTTAGTTATATGTTGTATGAGCAGAGCCCCCCACGCCATAGTGTTTGCTATATTGTGTTGTGCATAGTTGGCCTACTGATTTCTTTCCCTTGGAAAGAAATCGATGATGTGGCCATTCGCTCAAGTGGACCTTCGACACATATATGTTGATGAAAGGTTAGTCGAGATTTAGTACCTTCCACTACATAATATAGACTTGGTTTGATTTACATGATGTAAAAAAAAAAAAAAAAAAAAACAGCTGAAGAAACACAATGTTGTAGGAAAATGTAGATTTCTCTCTGCATATAATTTATAAGGATTATTAACTGCATAATTGTCATCTCGACATTACACTCCAGTAGTGAGAAAACCATATGACTAAAGTCTGATGTAAAACCACGTACTAGTATTCTGATAAGAAATATATGTAAACAAAAATGCACTGAATTTCAACAGTATAACCTGATTAAATATCAGTGAAGAAACAAGATTACTTTCAATTAAATTTAAGTGACATCTGTCCATAGTCAATCTAATGAATTTAAATGACATTGTCCACAGTCTATTTCTGGAGAAGGAGGAAGAACAAAGAAATTAAAAGTCCCATCCGATCCATGACTAAGAATACTGTAGGTTAATACAAATTCTACTAAGTACAGGGGATAACTTGTCATACAAAAATCAAAGCTAATGTGGATTATTAAAGAGTATGGAGTAGTGCAGTCTAGAACACAATTGTTTATAAGAAAAGAGTTATTAGTAATTTCTTATATGAAAACAAATTGTAGTCTTCTGGAAAATATCAAATAGGTCCACAGTAAGTAGAAGAGATGAAATGTTTCTAGAACTGCAGTATTTAAACAAGCAAACTCACAGCAGACTGCCACAACTTTGTTGGCTACCAAGGAAAATGTTGCAAAGAAAAGATTCACAAGTAAGAAAGAGAAATTGTGGCCTTATCATGTTCTATTTGAAGCCTTGAGGTTGATGACTTAACAGCGATCTGCAGAAGCAAAGGATAAATTGATAACTACCCTACACTGAAGAGAGATGAGTGCAGCACCTGCAGAATTCAGTTAAATGTCAGAAAAAAAGTTGTGCATAAGAAAAATTAATACTTTTTTTTATGCAGTTAGTGAATGTGGACGAAGAAAACTTTTTGTTCCTGCTAACACTGCTTTGATTCTTCAAATACAAAAGAAAAAAATAACAAAATAGTGTATTATTTATCACCTCTAAGACATTTAAGAAATAGTATTGTAAAATATATGTATTACAAAAATCTGATTACTTTTTAAGTTTATTTCCCAAACACCTGAAACCTGCAAAACTGCGAGCTGCAATGGATGCGTATAATTACAGAGTACAGAAAATGTAAGACTACAGTTTTATAAATCCTGATTTAATGTAATAACGATCTTTCATTAATCTATGATTTTCTTTTATTATGTACTTTTTCATGGAATATTTTGCGTGGTGGCTTGTTGGTCGTATGTATGATGTCATTTACTTATACTTTTTGGAGTGACATCATATGTACGGCTGCTAAACTGCTACATGTTACATCGGCTTCATTCATACTACTGACTGGAAATTATAGTCTATGTGGAAAGTTCATGTTTATGCAGTCTTCTAAGGAGTACAGACCTATGTGATAATCACATTAAGGAAACAATGATATCAAGTAATAAGAAATTGTGATATCCTGAAACATTTTCCTTATAACTAAATTACTGTAAATATTACAGATTACCTAAAAAACTTAACATGCCTTATATGAATAACAAAATATGAACTTAATAGAATTCCTGTCAGGAAGAACAACCTGATTTATTTTTAATTATATGTATTGGTTTACTATGAAGAAATAAAAAAAACATGAAGAATGCTAATATGTTTATTGCTGAAGAAATCCTACTTGTCATTATGCAAAAAAAGTCTGCACAAAATTATCTGAAAATTGAAGAACTGTTTAGATTGAATATTAGCTAATTGTTCAGGCAATCAATCAAGGAAACAAACCAAATAAGTCAATCATTTACTAAATTATAATGCATATTAACATAGAAATTGATGATATCATAAGAGGATGACCTGTGACTGCCAGAATTCTAAATGATTCACTAAAGCTCTTGGAGCATTAATGTACCTCATGCTGCTGTATCTTTGCTGTATGTCACATAGGCCTGTGCTTCAGAACAAGAAAATGAATTAAATGATACCAAAAGATCAACTTCCTGATTAGCATCGTTTAACGTCAACAGAAGAGAATTGTTTCTACTGTGCTCTCTCAAGGCAAGTAGGAAAAGCCCGGAAAGCATTTATTGTTTCACATTTTCATATAATCACAACAGTCCAT
Source organism: Protopterus annectens (assembly GCF_019279795.1). Taxonomy (NCBI): domain Eukaryota; kingdom Metazoa; phylum Chordata; order Ceratodontiformes; family Protopteridae; genus Protopterus; species Protopterus annectens. The sequence continues at coordinate 1,615,728,160 of NC_056732.1, read as the reverse complement.
CTTTGGTATTTTAGCAGTATGAATGCTAAACTCCTTTTACCTTTCAAATTATTCGTAAGTTCTAAACCTCAAGATTTTTTTCATGTTGCACTTCATCCTCAGAAAGTAATCACATTTTTCATATTTTGTTTAGAAGAACAAAAGAAAAACTGCACTAACAATCTGCTTTGATTCTCCTATTGCTACAACTCATATTCTTGGTGAATATGTCTGCGATACAACCCCTGTGTCTCAAAAGCTAAATACAGACCTTTCTGAAAAATGCAGTGTTTGAATGCATAAGCTTGAGCTGTATCTCACGGTAGCAAACTTCCAGAAAAAAAATAGACAGAAAGTAGTGTGCAATATGTCACATAATGTCATCTGTAAACTTAACATTTTAGTATCAAAGAAAAGGAAAAAGACAACGTAGCCTTTACGAGAGAGAAATGAAATTTTAAGCATGTTCAGTCCCAAATAAAACAATTTGCAAGGCATCTATTCCTTATCAGAATCGTGGGACTAAGGAAGATATCAATGCGCATGTGAACGAACTAATACTGAGCTAAGGCCATGGATTTTTTCACTTGAATGATTCACTGATAAGAGATGGCATTATGTGGCATTATAAATAAACTTATACACGATTAAGAGAATCTGAAAGTCAGCTAGATAAAGAACTGGATGGCTGCAAAATGGGTATGCTGACAAAATGCACTGAAAATTATTTCCTCTGGACCATGATGTTTGTAAAATGAAAGCTATGACTGATGATGAGGATGATAATAGGGTGTAGCAAAATAAATCAGAGGAAAGAAATTAAATAAATGCAGCAAATGTAAATATAGAAAGTAGTGGGATATATGGGGTGATATCAGGAAGCACGCACACAGTTAGAAATAAATCCTGGTATACATGATGTGTTTAAAGGCATGAGAAGAAGAAATGCAGAATATTTAAGGCTTTCCAAGGTTCTGTGGCAGCCAAAAGTGCTTTAAAATGTATGCAATGACAAAATAATTCTGTCAAAAGTTTTGTGATTTATTCATTCTAAAAAGAGTAAAAAAAAGCATGCAATACAGAGCAAAAGGCAAAATCAATATAAATACATAGAAAAGTTTAAAATTATAGACTCAAAATTACTTTATGGCTAAATATTGGAACAAGCTCTCAGGCCAATGCAGAAATATTTTAAGCTGTGTAAGAGCATGTGACCTTTCACAAACATATGGGCTATATTTTGACATGAGAGGGTCTGAACTCAGACTTAGAAAATATCACTGTTATATCTAATATAAAGAAGCCATGAAAAAATAAAATCTTGCCAAATTTGCTGGAATGATTCAGTATCTGACAAAGTTCATACCCAGCTTTTCATACATTACAGTACTGCTAAGAAAACTTCGAAAGCATGAAGTGGAGAGAGTATTTAAGATTTTGAAAAAACGTATTTTTATAGAAGTTCCTAAAGGTATGTGGTATGATATACCAAAATCATTTGTACTTCTGGTTGATGAGCGTCATCAGTACTGGTGCATAAGAAGATGGATCAATAGCATAGTAGTTACCACAGCCAAAATGCAGGAAAGTAACTGTTTTACCAAGATTTGCTAAGTCTTCCAATATGATGTAGGTATAGAGTGGTGAATTAACAAGAAAATATTGCATACTATGTGTTTATTACTGATCTAAGTTCCCAGAGGTCATTCACTAGAGTGATACTAAAACTACCACCTTGAGCAATGTCCAGAGAAGTACATTTTGAGACATGGTATACATGAATGGTCAAATGCATGATACAGTGGTTTACTACATGCATAACATAGGTTGTTTAGTGTGCAACGCTCAGATTCACATGTTTATGGATGGTATCAGAGGACTATTTACTAGATGAAGCATGAGAAATCACATGAAGTTAACTTAGTCATGGAAATAGAAGGTTCATGCATTTGAAAGTTCTGCCATCTTCTAAGAGATTGAGCAGACCTGGTGTTAGACCTGCAGAACAAAACCACAAAGAGTCAAACATCAGTTATATCAATTCTTCTGAACGAATTGAACACAGGAGCAACGACACTCAGAAAAACTTTATATCTCACAAAAATACAATTTTAAAATGATAATTGTAAACATCGGCAATGTATATAGGGGAAAATCCATGAAAACATAGATTCTATAAAGTGCAGGAAAATGGTCAATCAAATGAAGAACATAAAATGTTTACCAAAATATTAAATAATGTTCAATATCAGATCTGAAACATGATTTGAAAAGTTTGAATTTATACACAATGCACGTCTTTATAAAGTCAAAATCATCCTTATTTTTCCTGTAAATGTAATGTAATAAAAAATGGGATTTAGACTGTTAGGATATATTACTTTAAAAATATGTAATAGCTTATGGGAATGTATGTCCTATAACTTACGGTATTGTGGTTCTTTCACTAAAGGTGTTGATTTACATATATATGATGCCTCTGTCTCTTCACTGCACATTATTTTTGAAGATAAAGAAAGCATCAAGATCTCAAGTTTTCATTGGAACCAGGTATACACACTATAAAAACTACAATAATAAGTTTCAATACAAATTACTACAGTTAAGGGGAAAAGGCAGTGATATACAACACATACAAGTGAATTAAACAAAAATAGGAACTAATAAAAACAAGGAAACCTAATTAAAAAAATAAGAAAAACAAAAGAAATTTGGTAATCTTTAAATATCTGTACACTTACAACAATCAAATACAATGGGATACACAGTGCAACACAGGTATGCTGTCGTAGCAGGGACCATGCAACAGAAGCTGAGAGGAAATAATATTTTTTTCATGATCTATACTTCCAGTTATGGAACAGGGAGGGGCACACAGTGATGGGAATGGAGTCACAAACTAAGTAGGTTACTAACTCTGCAGAGACAAGATAAAGTGGTGTTTGTGTAACAGAACAAATCATCAACAGTAGAGTGTGGAAGGTGGGACTGAATAAGAGGGTACATAGTGATGGGAATGGAGTCACAAACCAAGTAGGTTACTAACTCTGTGCAGAGACAAGATAAAGTAGTGTCTGTGTAACAGAACAAATTATCAAGAGTAGAGTGTGGAAGGTGGGACTGAATAAGAGGGTACACAGTGATGGAAATGGAGTTACATAACAAGTAGGTTACTAACTCTGCAGAGACAAGATAAAGTGGTGTCTGTGTAACAGATCAAATCATCACAAGTACAGTGTGGAAGGTGGGACTGAATAAGAGTGTACACAGTGATGGGAATGGAGTTACATAACAAGTAGGTTACTAACTCTGTGCAGAGACAAGATAAAGTGGTGTCTGTGTAACAGATCAAATCATCAAGACTAGAGTGTGGAAGGTGGGAATGAATAAGAGGGTACACAGTGATGGGAATGGAGTTATATAACAAGTGCAGAGGATATAGAAAGTGTACACACCCCTGTTAAAATGCCAGTTTTTTTTTATATAAAAAATGAGATCACAATAATTCATTTCAAAACTTTTTCCACCCTTAATGTGACTTATAACCTGTACAATTCAATAGAAAAGCAAACAAATTTGTTAGGGGAAAGATATAAAAAATAAATAAAAACGTGCAATACGCTGGTGGCGTCAGTGTGCACACCCTTAAACTAATACTTCATTGTGTTTGCACACCCTTAAACTAATACTTTGTTGAAGCACCTTTTGATTTAATTACAACATTCAGTCTTTTTGGGTACACACTTGCCATCAATTAAATAGACTCTGATTAACCCCAAATAAATTCAGTTGTCCTAGTAGGATTTTCCTGACATTTACTCAGTTGCCTGCTACAGCAAAAGCCGTGGCTCACAGAGAGCTTACAAAGCATCAAAGGGATCTCATTCTCGAAAGGTATCAGTCAGGAGAATGGTACAAAAAATGTCAACAGCATTGGATATACCATGGAACACAGTGAAGGCAGTCATCAAAAAGTGAAGAAAATATGGGACAACAGTTACGTTGCAAAGAACTGGATGTCCCTCCAAAACTGACGAAAAGACAAGATGAAAACTAGTCTGGGAGTTTTCCAAGAGACCTACAGCAACACTGAAGCAGCTGCAGGAATTTCTACAAAGTACTGGTTGTGTATTACATGTGACAACAATCTCCTGTATTCTCCATATGTCTGGACTATGTGGTAGGGTTGCAAGAAGGAAGCCTTTTACACAGAAAAACATCCAGGCCCGGCTAAAATTTGCAAAACAAACATCAAGTCTCCCAAAAGCATGTGGGAAAATGTGTTATGGTCTGATGAGACCAAGGTTGAACATTTTTGGCCACAATTCTAAAAGGTACATTTTGCGCAAAAACAACACTCTGCATTACCAAAAGAACACCATCCCCACGGTGAAGTATGGTGGTGGCAGTATCATGCTTTGGGGTTGCTTTTCTTCAGCTGGAACTGGGGCTTTAATCAAAGTGGAGGGAATTATGAACAGTTCCAAATACCAGTCATTTTTAGCCCAAAACCTTCAGGCGTCTGCTAGAAAGCTGAAGATGAAGAGGAATGTCACCTTTCAACACGACAATGACCCCAAGCATACATCTAAATAAAAAAAAATGGCTTCACGAGAAGAAAATTAAAGTTTTGGAATGGCCCAGCCAGACCACAGACCTAAATCCAGTAGAAAATCTGTAGGGTGACCTGAAGAGGGCTGTGCACAAGAGATGCCCTCTCAATCTGACTGCTTTGGAGCACTTTTGCAAGGAAGAGTGGGCAAATATTGCCAAATCAAGATGTGCCATGCTGATAGACTCCTACCCAAGAAGACTGAATGCTGTAATTAAATCAAAAGGCGCTTCAACAAAGTATTAGTTTAATTGTGTGCACACTTATGCAAACAGCTTATTGTACGTTTTTCATTTTTTTATATTATCTCCTAACAGATTTGTTTGTTTTTCAATTGAATTGTACAGGTTATAGGTCACATTAAATGTGGGAAAAGTTTTGAAATTATTTATTGTGGTCTTATTTTTTATATCATAAAAACCTGCCATTTTAACAAGGGTGTGTACACTTTTTATATCCACTGTAGGTTACTAACTGTGCAGAGGCAAGATAAAGTGGTGTCTGTGTAACATAACAAATCACCAACAGTAGAGTGTGGAAGGTGGGACTGAATAAGAGGGTACACAGTGATGGGCATGGAGTTACATAACAACTAGGTTACTAACTCTTTGCAGAGACACGATAAAGTGGTGTATGTGTAACATAACAAAACATCAAGAGTAGATAGTGGAAGGTGGGAATTAAGAGGGTAAACAGCAATGGGAATGGAGTTATATAACAAGTGCAGAGGATATATAAAGTGTACACACCCCTGTTAAAATGTCAGTGTTTTGTGATATAAAAAAATGAGACCACAATAATTAATTTCAAAACTTTTTCCACCTTTAATGTGACCTATAACCTGTACAATTCAATTGAAAAGAAAACAAATCTGTTAGGGGAAAAAATATAAAAAAAGTACAATACGCTGGTGGCATTAGTGTGCATACCCTTAAACTAATACTTTGTTGAAACACCTTTTGATTTAATTACAGCATTCACCCTTCTTGGGTACACACCTGCCATCAATTAAATAGACTCTGATTAACCCCAAGTAAAGTTCAGCTGTCCTAGTAGGATTTTCCTTACATTTACTCAGTTGCCTGCTACAGCAAAAGCCATGGTTCGCAGAGAGCTTACAAAACATCATAGTGAAGTCCTTGTTGAAAGGTAGCAGTCAGGAGTATGGTACAAAAAAACGTCAACAGCACTGGATATACCATGGAACACAGTGAAGACAGTCATCAAAAAGTGGAGAAAATATGGGACAACAGTGACGTTGCAAAGAACTGGACGTCATTCCAAAACTGATAAAAAGACAAGACGAAAACTAGTCTGGGAGGCTGCCAAGAGACCTACAGCAACACTGAAGGAGCTGCAGGAATTTCTGGCAAGTAATGGTTGTGTACTACATGTTCATAGGTTCATAGGTTCATAGGTTTATACTAGGCTATCTGCCCGAGGGCATTTACAAGCCTAGCCCATCGTTTTGTGGCTTACGCCACCCCTTTAGTATGGGGAACTATACCCATTATTTTGCTGTGCCTCTGTCGAGCAGTGACACTGAGGTAATCCCTGGGGTATATCTGCGATCTCCCATCCATTGGTCAAGATTTCTCTTGAACAAGGCCAGCGAGGTGCTCTGCCTCACATGTACCGGGATTTTGTTCCACAGCATAGGAGTCTTTGGGTAATGAATCTATCCCTCCAGCACGTCCTATTAATAGCCGTGTCGAGGTTTAAGTCTCCGCCCTTGTGGCTCTGATGGATCTAGATTTTTGAGGTGAAGCATATTCATCAAATCTGGGTTTGACATGGCCTTGTATGTTAGGCAAAGGTCACCTCTGAGCAGCGTGCGACTGAATAGAGCTGGAGTTCTTTCAGTCGGGCAGCATAGGACAGATTTTGAGACCCTTTATCCTTTTGGTGAGGAACTTTTGTGGCCTCTCCAGCTGCTGCAGGTGTCGGGTCAGATACATCCCAAATGGGGCATTGTACTCAATCATTGGTCTGATGAGTGATGAGTAAAGGGAGACTATGACCTCCCTTGATCTAGATGAGAATCCCTTCATGATAAGGTGGGCAATGTAGAAAGTCTTCCTAACTACTTTAGCTACATGGGTGTCGAATGACAGACTACTATCAACCTGGGTCCCCAGGTCCCTGATAACTTCTTCTGTGCTCAGTGGATTGCCACCTATTTGGTAGCTAGGGGTAACCTTGTTTTTCCCAAAGGGTATGACTATGCATTTTGGCATTTAACTTCAGGCCGTGGCTCTGGCACCAGTTATCCGTTTCTGTGAGACCCTTCTGAAGGATATCTGTGTCAGATGTGTTTTCTACTATGGCCCAGTTTGCAGTCATCTGCAAACTTTGTCAGCCATAACCCTCCTGTGTTTGCTTGTACTTGAAAGGTAGATGCCAAACAAGAGTGGGCCCAGGACTGAGCCCTGTGGGACACCACTTGTGACAGGTTTTGAGTCTGACATGGCGCCAGCAACTCTGACCCTGTGGGTTCTGTCACTCAGCCAGTTTGCAACCCATCTTGTGATGTATGGGTTAACATTTAAGCTGATGAGTTTTTCAATGATACCCGAGTGGGGTATTGTATCGAAGGCCTTAGCCAGATCGAGGTAGGCTGTATGGACTGCCTTTCCCTCGTCAATGGCTTTGGTGACTGTTTCGAAGAAGTTAACCAAGTTTAAAAGGCATGATCTGCCTTTGACAAAGCCAAACTGGGTTGGATCCAAAGTCTGCAAATTCCCTATGTGACAACAATCTTCTGAATTCTCCATATGTCTGGACTATGGGGTAGGGTTGGAAGATGGAAGCCTTTTCTTACACAGAAAAACATCCAGGCCCAGCTAAAATTTGCAAAACAAACATCAAGTCTCCCAAAGGTATGTGGGAAAATGTGTTATGGTCTGATGAGACCAAAGTTGAACATTTTTGTCCACAATTCCAAAAGGTACATTTTGCGCAAAAACAACACTTTGCATCCACAAAAGAACACCATCCCCACAGTGAGGCATGGTGGTGGCAGTATCATGTTTTGGGGTTGCTTTTCTTCACCTACAACTGGGGCTTTAGTCAAGGTAAAGGAAATTATGAACAGTTCCAAATACTAGTCACTTTTGGCCAAAAATCTTAAGCCGTCTGCTAGAAAGATGAAGACGAAGAGGAATTTCACCTTTCAGCAAGACAATGACCCCAAGCATGCATCCAAATCAACAAAAGAATGGCTTCATCAGAAGAAAATTAAAGTTTTGGAATGGCCCAGCCAGAGCCCAGACATAAATCCAGTAGAAAATCTGCAGGGTGACCTGCAGAGTGCTATGCACAAGAGATGTTCTTGCAATCTGACAGCTTTGGAGCACTTTTGCAAGAAGACTGAATGTTGTAATGAAATCAAAAGGTGCTTCAGCAACATATTAGTTTAATTTTGTGCACACTTATGCAACCAGCTTATTGTACATTTTTCATTTTTTATATTTTCCCCTAACAGATTTGTTTGTTTTTCAATTGAATTGTACAGGTTATAGGTCACATTAAAAGTGGGGAAAGTTTAGAAATGATTTATTGTAGTCTTATTTTTTATATAAAAAAAACTGGCATTTTAACAGGGAATGTGTACATTTTTTATATCCACTGTAGGTTACTAACTCTGTGCAGAGACAAGATAAAGTGGTGTCTGTGTAGCAGAACAAATCATCAAGAGTAGAGTGTGGAAGGTGGAACTGAATAAGAGGGTACACAGTGATGGGAATGGAGTTACATAACAAGTAGGTTACTAACTCTGCAGAGACAAGATAAAGTAGGATCTGTGTAGTAGAACAAATCATCAAGAGTAGAGTGTGGAAGGTGGGACCGAATAATCTGCTATCCCCTTCATTACATGAAATCGAACAACAAGACTTAATGTATTTTATTTATTTTTACATGTGTTAACCGGGCTAGTCTAGCTAATTGACTCATATAACTTTGCTGTTTCTCATAGAAATAAAAAGTGGGGAAATAGCGCTGCATGTGTTGTACTGACAGGAAGGCAGTTCTGCAAAAAAACAATACAGGACAATAATACAGCAATCTGAGAATTGCAGAATGTATTACACTCAGAGGGGAGAATAATGGGCCATAAAATATGGCAGCCAAGAGTATGTATAAGGATGTTTGAATTTCAGCCCTGGTCTCTGGAAAGGCATGTTGATTATGTTACTGTGGGTGTGATGCTTTATTTTAAAGAGGTGGAAAGTAGCAGAGGAGAAGAGACTAGGGACTATTAAAAGTTGGAGAGTTGTAGTGTTTGAGAAATGAGTGGGGTTGGTATGAAGAGTTGCATAAAAAGGTAAGTGTTGGTGAGAAGTGACAGAGGCAGCAGCTGTGAGTGATATAAATAAGATGCTTCAAGGCCATGCATGGAGATAAGTTTTGAACTCCAGATGCTGGAGCTGTGATGCAAAGAAATAAACCATTGGGGCTCCTTGTTTTGTAGATGCCATCTTCTCAAATGATTTACATGCTGTTACAAAACATCTTTACTGTATGAAGTTGTAGACCTTTCAACATTATCTTAATACTAAAGAAAACTAATCAACCTGCTGCGAATTTAAGAAGCCATATTAGGTAAAGCAAGAGAAGAGGGATCATCTCATTCCTTTGGGAATATATATATATATATATCTGCATTTAACTTTAATGTAGGTACAATGGATAAATGGATATTTGGTCATTTAGACTTGGACTTACACAAGCACAGAATGTCAAAGGTTTAAAACCTCGACTTTCATATGGTCGAGACCATATGATCGAAGTTTTAAAACTTCAAACGTTCTGAACGGACATCTCCATACATAGGTTCATAGGTAGGTACTAGGCTATCAGTCCAAGCGCCTACGTAAACCTAGCCAACAAGGTTCCCTGGCTTACGCCACCCAAGAAAGTTATTTTCCTGTGCCACCGTCGAGCAGAGACACAGAAGTGATCCCCAGGGTGCATTTCCTATTTCCCATCCACTCATCAAGATTTTTCTTGAAGAGTGCTAATGAAGTACTTTGCTTGACATAGATGGGTAGCCTGTTCCAGAGTATGGGAAGTCTCTGGGACAGGGATCTATCCCTCCAGCATGTCCTGTTTATTGTGGTGACAAAGTTTAGTTCCCTAGAGCATGTAGCTCAGAGGGATTGGGATTTCTTTAGATGTAGCATGTCCAACAGCTCTGGGTTTGACATAGCTTTATATGTTAGGCAGAGATCACCTCGGAGTAGGTGATATGCTACGGAGTAAAGCTGGAGTTTTTTGAGGTGGTCAGTGTAGAGCATTTGTTTGAGGCCAGTAATCCTGTTTGTGAGGTACTTCTGTGGCCTTTCCAGCTGCTGCAGATGTCTTGTGAGGTACATTCCAAAAGGGGCGTTGTACTCTATAATGGGTCTAATGAGTGTCGAGTAGAGGGGAATAATGACCTCTTTTTTCCTGGATGACAACCCTTTTATAATGAGGTGTGCCATGTAGAAGGACTTCCTGACTACTGTGGCGATGTGACTATCAAAGGAGAGTCTACTGTCCACCTGGGTCCCAAGCTCTCTTATCACACATTCGGTGTTAAGTAGATTGCTGCCTATGTGGTAGTTCATGGGTACAAAGTTTTTACCAAAGGGGATGACACTGCAATTTTTTGGCATTCAGCTTAAGGCCATGGCTCTGACACCAGGCATCTGTCTCAGCGAGGCCCTTCTGTAGGATGTCCACATCATTTGGGGACTTGAATATGGCTCCTAGTTTGCAGTCATCTGCAAACTTCATTAGCCAATGGCCTTCTGTGTTAGCCTGTACTTCAAAGAAGTAGATACCAAACAGAAGAGGTCCCAGGATGGAACCCTGTGGTACTCCACTTGTCACTGCTTTGAGGTCAGATTTGGAGTCTGCAACTTTTACAGTGTGGGTTCTGTCAGTGAGCCAGTTGCAACCCATCTTGTGAGATAGGGATTTTTACCTAGTTTAGTGAGTTTAGCTATAATTCCAGAATGGGGGATGGTGTTGAAAGCCTTGGCGAGGTCAAGATAGGCTGTGTGAACCACCTTACCCTCATCTACGGCTTTGGTGACTGCCTCAAAGAAGTCGATCAGGTTCAGGAGGCATGACCTGAATTTCACAAACCCGAACTGGGTGGGATCCAGAGTTTGGAGGTTACCAATGTCTTTGTTTGAGTTCCATGATGATATGTTCCATGGCCTTGCAGACAAGGCTCATCAGGCTAATCGGTCGATAGTTCCCGGGATCAGTGGTGGCTCCACTTTTGTGGAGTGGGATAACTGTTGCTGTGCTCCATTCAGTGGGCACAAAGCCTGATGTGAGGCTATTATTGAACATGGTGCTTAAGTGGGGAGCCAGTTCGTTCTGAAATTCATGTAAAACGCAGCCTGAGATATTGTCCAGAACCATGGATGCTGTGTTTTTGGCTTTAGAGAGTGCGGCTTTTACCTATGTAGTTGTGATTACAGGGACTTTGCATTCTTCCTGTAGAGATATGGGCCCTTTAGGGGTGAGGGGGGGGGTAAAGTTAGCACTGAACCTATCTGCCAGGATGTTGGCAATATCAGTTGGTTCTGTAATTTTCTGGCCTTTGTGTTGTAACTCAGAGCAGATTTGGGTGTTGACATCGAGATTCTTGACAAAGCTATAGAATGCTTTGTGGTTGTCCTTAGAATTAGTGGCAATTTTGTTTTCTTAGCTAGCTTTGGAGGATCTTATAAGGGATCTCAGCTTCTTACTGAGGCTGACCATGGAGCTCCTCCACTCACGGGATTTTACTCTCTTTTGCAAACGTTTCTTCCTTCTGTTGTACAGTCTGTTTATGGCAGGGGACCACCAGATTGGCTTCCTTTTTTTGGAGGATAGCATCTTGGTTCTGTTTGGGATAGCATGATCCATGCACTCGTGTAAGAGCTTATAGAGTGCATTTGTGTAGGATTCAGCAGTTGTAACTGTATTGTCCATCTGCATGGGTGTCAAGAAGTTCACCATTTCTGTCTTAAGAAGCATGAAGTTGGTTTTGGAGAAATTCTTTACCATGGTTTCCTTAATGGGGGTTGGGGGCGGGATGTGGATATCAAGGGTGATTAGCTTATGGTTGGATCGGACCAATGAGGAGTTGACTTTAGGTGTGGAACACCGGTCACTCGTGTTGGTAATGACTAGGTCTAGGATATTGTTGCCCCTGGTGGAGGTGTGGATGAGTAGATCCAGGGCATTGGAGTTTATGAATTCCACTTGCAGTGCGGAATGGGAGACTTTTCTTTCTCCTCTCTGTAGTGTGATTTCATAGTTGGTATATTTAAATCACAGGGGATGTGTGGGGTGCAGGGCGGCTTGCCCCCACCATGCAAATACATTGAGGAACATGGTTTTGTTTTTGGATTTATTTCAGAATTTCTAAGTTTTGAAACTTCGATCATATGGTCTCGATCATATTAAATTCGAAGTTTTAAACCTTTGATATTCTTTAGTGAATATCTTGATCTCTCTCTCTCTCTCTCTCTATATATATATATATATATATATATATATATATATATATATATATATAGATATGTAGGTTCATAGGTTCATAGGTTCCTACTAGGCTATCTGCCCTAGGGCATTTATAAGCCTAGCCAGAGTGTGTTTGGCTTTCGCCACCCATTTTAAATGAATTTTTCTATGCCCTTTTTTGAGGTTAGTATACTGTGCCTCTGTCTAACAGTGACACAGAAGTGATACCCAGGCTAAACCTACTATCTCCCATCCACTCATCAAGATTCCTCTTGAAGAGAGTCAATGAGGGACTCTGCCTAACCTGGACTGGGATTTTATTCCAGAGTGAAGGGAGCCTCTGGGTTATGAATCTGTCCCTCCAGCATGTCCTATTTATTTCAGTGCTGAGGTTCAAGTCTCTCGGGCGCATAGCTCGATGGGATTTGAATTTTCTGAGGTGCAGCATGTCCATTAATTCCGGGTTGGACATGGCTTTATACGTCAGGCACAGATCGCCTCTGAGCAGGCGGTATGCCACTGAGTAGAACTGGAGTTTCTTTAACCGGGCAGCATATGGCATCTGTCTGAGCCCTTTGATCCTCTTGGTGAGGTACTTTTGGGGTCTTTCCAGTTGCTGCAGGTGTCTGGTAAGGTACATCCCAAAATTTGCATTGTACTCAATTATGGGCCTGATGAGGGATGAGTAAAGAGGCACAATGACCTCCCCTGATCTAGATCTGAATCCCTTCATGATTAGGTGGGCTATCTAAAATGTTTTTCTAACCACTTTGGCCACGTGGTTGTCAAATGAGAGATTGCTATCAACTTGGGTCCCCAGGTCCCTAATTACTTCTTCCATACTTAATGGATTACCACCTATGTGGTAATTTGTGGGCATTTTGTTTTTGCCAAAGGGGATGACTATACACTTTTTGGCATTTAGCTTGAGGCGATGGCTCTGGCACCAGTTGTCTGTTTCTATGAGGCCCTTTTGTAAGATGCTTGTGTCGGCTGGAGAGTCTATTATGGCACCCAGTTTGCAGTCATCTGCGAACTTGGTCAGCCACAGTCCTTCCGTGTTAACCTGTACCTCCGAGAAATATATACCGAACAAGAGAGGTCCCAGGACTGAGCCTTGTGGGATGCCACTTTTAACTGGTTTGGAGTCTGACATGGCTCCATCAATCCTAACCATGTGGATTCTGTCCTTGAGCAAGTTTGCAACCCATCTAGTGACATAGGGGTTTATATTTAAGCTGGTGAGCTTATCTATAATGCCCGAGTGGGGTATTGTATCGAAGGCTTTTGCAAGGTCCAGATAGGCTGTGTGGACCACCTTCCCCTCGTCAATGGCCTTAGTGACTGTTTCAAAGAAATCGACCAGGTTTAAGAGGCAGGATCTGCCCTTAACAAAGCCGAACTTGGTAGGATCCAGTGTCTGTAGGTCCCCAATATCTTTATTTATGAGGTCCACGATGATCCTTTCCATAGCTTTGCAGACCAAGCTAGTCAAGCTTATGGGGCGATAGTTTCCAGGATCCAGTGAGGCACCACCTTTGTGGAGAGGGACCACTGTTGCTGTATGCCACTCTTTGGGAACATATCCTGTAGTAAGGCTGAGATTGAACAGTGGTTATATTTTTGGGTTTAGTTCTTCTTGGAGTTCATGTAGGACGCAGCCCGGGACACCGTCTGGTCCCATTGATGCTGTGTTTTTTGCTTTGGAGATGGCAGCTCTTACCTGAGCATCTGAGATGTCAGGGGGGCAGCACTCTGCTGGGATAGATATTTGCCCTTTTGGTGGGGAAGGGGGGACAAGTTTCGCTGAACCTGTCAGCTAGGATTTTGGCAATGTCTGTGGGTTTGGTGTATTTTTTGTCATTTTGGACTAATTCTCAGCATATCTGGGAATTCCCACCCAGGTTCCTAACATAACTAAAGAAAGCCTTGTGATTATCCTTAGTGTCCTGTGCAATTTTTCTCTCAAAGCTGGCCTTAGACGATTTTATGAGTGCCCATAGTTTTTTGCTAATACTGATCAGAGATGCCTTCCCTTTTCGGGATTTTGCTCTATCATGTAGTAGCTTCCTCCTTCTATTGTATAATTTGTTTATGGCTGAGGTCCACCAGACAGGATGCCTAACTTTGGAGGATTGGGTATTAGTTTTATTTGGGATTGCATGATCCATGCATTCCTGAAGGTGTTCATAGAATGTGTTTATAAAGGACTCTGCGGTCTGGGCCATATTTTCCACAGGCCTGGGCTCTTTGAAGGATTCCACCTTGGTTTTGAGGAGTGTGACATTTGCTTTAGAGAAGTTTTTCACTGTGGTTTTCTGGGCAGGGGCTTGGGTCGGGATGTGAATATCTAGTGAGATTAGTTTATGGTCTGATCTTACCAGTGAGGGATACACTTCTGGTCTGGAGCATAGAGTCCCCATGTTGGTGATGATCAGGTCCAGTATGTTTTCCCCTCTTGTGGAAGTGGCATCAAGTTGTTCCATAGCATTTGAGTTTATAAATTCTAGGAACCTTTGGGCGAGGGTGCTGGAGCTAGTGTAATGCTCCCAGTCTATGTTAGGGTAGTTGAAGTCGCCCAATATAATGGTGTTTTGAGAGACTTTCATATTTTCCAGTGTTCTCAGGAAGTCCGAGTGGGGTTCCTGGGTTTGGGAGGCTGGTCTGTAGCAGGCTATAAACTGGAAGGCAGTTTTACCCACTGTTAGTTGCACATGAATAGTCTCTGATGCTTCTTGCTGTGCCACCAACCTGGAGGTGTGGGTATCTTTGATGAATATTGATACTCCCCCTCCTTTTGTGGTTCGGTCCAAGTTTTGGGGCCGAAAAACATGGTATGAGGTATAACCTGGTAGTGCTAGGGTGCTCTCGGGAGCCTTGAACCAGGTTTCTGTTACTGCACAGATATCGACATTCTCCATGCTAAGGAGAGTTTCGAAAAGTGCATCTTGAGGTTTAGACTTCTGGCATTGAGTAGCATTACTCTTAGTTTCTTATCCCTTGTGATACCTATGGAGGTGGGTTTGTCTTTTGAGCCTTGCCTAAATAAGGTACTGTGGGGGTGGCAAGAGCCTTTGCCAGTATCCGAAAGCCCAGGGGTGACAGGTGCAAGCCGTCCCTAGCGAAGTATCATGGCTTGTCGAGGATGTCATCCCAGGCAGACAGGCATTGGATCCCCTTTGAATGACACCAATACTTAAGCCACTTGTTGAAATTAATCATCTTGTCTTCATATTGTGGCATCATTCTTGGTGAGGGTAAGATGCTACTCAAGGTAAGGTCATACCGGCCTGGGCTATATGCTCAGAGAGCTCCTCTATGTCTCTTTTCATGTAGTCCAGGGAGGTATGTCTCAGGTCATTCACACCAGCATGGACAATGACTGAGTCATATTTGTACTTGCCTTGGAGTGACCTGAGTGTTTGTGTTATGAGACGGATCCTAGTGCCCGACAGGCAGCTCACCGTGACCTTCTCCTTGTTCAGCCTGGTGAGCGGGACATCAGTGTGCCTGACGATAGAGTCACGTATTACAAGTGTATCAGGTGTGTTGTTTAGCCTTAAGGGCTGTGACTGTTCGGCACACTGGCTTTGTGAGCTATGTGTTGCACATGTTTTGTTTTGGCTAGCAGTTGCTTGGGTGTCTGCTTTGGAGGTCTCTGCTGCTGAGGCAGATTTTTATTTAGAGCCTCCGAGTATGTGTTTATGTGTTTATGTGTTTGGTTTGCTGTCATGGTAGGTCTATGTGAGACAGGAATTGTAGTGAGTGTGGTTTCCTTCTCCTCCTGACTGGTTACGCCAGTACTGAGTTGAGAGAGCTTAGCCTCCAGTTTGGCTATATGGTTGCATCTCTCACATGTGTTGGAATTTGTTGGGAAGAGGAGAGGGTTGTCTGTGTACATGCGGCAGTTGTAGCATTGCCTCAAGATTCCCAGATTCACCAGCTGGACCAGAGAGGAGATTGACAACTGACCTTTGGACATGCTAGAATAGTATTGGGAATTCCTTTATAATTGAAAAAAAGGTCCAATGGGGAACAAGGTACTCAAGGGGAGTTTGTGAGGGCGTAGTGCTTTTAATTTTTTAGTGACGACTTATATAATTGCTCTAGTGAGCAAGTGCCAGGCTTTAGCGTAGGAATAGGGTGTTTATTATGAGAACTAGATCAGTTCTAAGGGAAAAAGTGAAGAGCAGACTTTGTGGAGCCGAGAATGATTTAAACCCAATTAAGTGACGTTGCCCAATGCTGCACTATGCTGTAATCGCTAAAAGCAGCTAAAGCGGGTTTTATACAGGGGGACTTGAAAGAGCTAGAAATTGGCCCAAAACAGCCAATAGACTATCAGATTCTTTTGCTGGGAAAACGCCTCCAAGGTTAGATAGGCTGCTCTAAGCTCCCCACTGCCACTGGTCAACAAAGAAGCATCGCTTTATCCAAGTAAGGAAATGGGCAACACAGGAACTTTCCAAAAGTCCAGAATACAGCAAAGCCTGTATATGGACTATGCTAGGTCAGGAAAGATGGGAAACAAGGATCATTTTTTTGTTTTTTTTCTTTTTTGCAACAAACAGCAGGAAAATGCAATAAAAATGTAACACAGGCTAGCGCACTTCAGTGTGTAGCCTCAACAGGTATATGCAACAAAGAGGACAAACTTTAAAAGTGCAGGTGCGGTGCAAAAACAACTTTAAAAAGTTTAAAACCGTTCAAGAAGCAGAAGTATATGCAGTTTAGTTTGACTGGACAGTTGCCAGGTAGTAGCAGGAAAAAAAACTTTTATCAGGTTAGCAGTTGCTCTTTTAGCCTCTCTGCTGCTAGCACCACTCTGCAGGACCACAAGGAGCTTGGCTGAGTGGTAACAAGCGCAAAAACGACGCCAAAGCAGGTTTTATACAGGGGGACTTGAAAGAGCTAGAAATTGGCCCAAAACGGCCAATAGACTACCAGATTCTTGTGCTGAAAACACTCCTCCAGGTATAGATAGGCTGCTCTAAGCTCCGCTCTGCCACTGGTGAACAAAGAAGCCTCCCTTTATCCAAGAAAGGAAATGGGCAACACAAGAACTTTCCAAAAGTCCAGAATACAGCAAAGCCTGTATTTGGACTACTCTAGGTCAGGAAAGACGGGAAACAAGGATAATTTTTTTGTTTTTTTTCTTTTTTGCAACAAACAGCAGGAAAATGCAATAAATATGTAACACAGGCTAGCGCACTTGAGTTTGTAGCCTCAACAGGTCTATGCAACAAACAGGACAAACTTTAAAAGTGCAGTTGCAAAAACAACTTTAAACAGTGTAAAACAGTTCAAGAAGGAGAAATACTTGCAGTTTAGCTAAATCGGACAGTCACCCAGGTAGTAGCAGGAAAAAAAAACTTTTATCAGGTTAGCAGTCGCTCTTTTAGCCTCTCTGCTGCTAGCACCACTCTGCAGGACCACAAGGAGCTTGGCTGAGTAGTAACAAAAGCAAAAACTGCGCCAAAGTGGGTTTATACAGGGGGACTTGAAAGAGCTTGAAAGTGGCCCAAAACGGCCAATAGACTACCAGATTCTTGTGCTGGGAACACTCCTCCAGGGTTAGACAGGCTGCTGTAAGCTCCCCACTGCCACTGGTGAACAAAGAAGCCTCCCTTTATCTAAGAAAGGAAATGGGCAACACAGGAACTTTCCAAAAGTCCAGAATACAGCAAAGCCTCTATTTGGACTACTTTAGCTCAGAAAAGATGGGAAACAAGGATATTTTTTTTGTTTTTTTTTCTTTTTTGCAACAAACAGCAGGAAAATGCAATAAATATGTAACACAGGCTAGCGCACTTGAGTTTGTAGCCTCAACAGGTATATACAACAAACAGGACAAACTTTAAAAGTGTAGGTGCAAAAACAGCTTTAAACAGTTTAAAACAGTTCAAGAAGCAGAAATACTTACAGTTTAGCTAGATTGGACAGTCGCCCAGGTAGTAGCAGGAAAAAAACATTTTTATCAAGTTAGCAGTCGCTCTTTTAGCCTCTCTGCTGCTAGCACCACTCTGCAGGACCACGAGGAGCTTGGCTGAGTAGTAACAAGTGCAAAAACCACGCCAAAGTGGGTTTATTGCAGGGGGACTTGAAAGAGCTAGAAAGTGGCCAAAAGCGGCCAATAGACTACCAGATTCTTGTGCTGGGAACACTCCTCCAGGTATAGATAGGCTGCTCTAAGTTCCCCACTGCCACTGGTGAACAAAGAAGCCTCCCTTTATCCAAGAAAGGAAATGGGCAACACAAGAACTGTCCAAAAGTCCAGAATACAGCAAAGCCCGTATTTGGACTACTCTAGGTCAGGAAAGACGGGAAACAAGGATAATTTTTTCTTTTTTTTTTTTCTTTTTTGCAACAAACAGCAAGAAAATGCAATAAATTTGTAACACAGGCTAGCGCACTTGAGTGTGTAGCCTCAACAGGTAAATGCAACAAACAGGACAAGCTTTAAAAATGCAGGTGCAAAAACAACTTTAAACAGTTTAAAACAGTTAAAGAAGCAGAAATACTTACAGTTTAGTTAGATCAGACAGTCACCCAGGTAGTAGCAGGAAAAAAAACAATTTTATCAGGTTAGTAGTCACTCCTTTAGCCTCTCTGCTGTTGGCACCAATCTGCAGGACCACAAGAAGCTTGGCTATGTAGTAACAAGCGCAAAAACTGCACCAAAGCAAGTTTTATACAGGGGGACTTGAAAGAGATAGAAAGTGGCCCAAAACTGCCAATAGACTACCAGATTCTTGTGCTGGGAACACTCCTCCAGGGATAGATAGGCTGCTCTAAGCTTCCCAATGACACTGGTGAACAAAGAAGCCTCCCTTTATCCAAGAAAGGAAATGGGCAACACAGGAACTTTCCAAAAGTCCAGAATACAGCAAAGCCTGTATTTGCACTACTCTAGGTCAGGAAAGACGGGAAACAAGGATAATCTTTTTGTTTGTGTTCTTTCTTTCAACAAACAGCAGGAAAATGCAATAAATATGTAACACAGGCTAGCGCACTTGAGTGTGTAGCCTCAACAGGTAAATGCAACAAACAGGACAAACTTTAAAAGTGCAGATGCAAAAACAACTTTAAACAGTTTAAAACAGTTCAAGAAGCAGAAATACTTGCAGTTTAGCTAGATAGGATAGTCACCCAGGTAGTAGCTGGAAAAAAAACACTTTTAGCAGGTTAGCAGTCACTCTTTTAGCCTCTCTGCTGCTAGCACCACTCTGCAGGACCACGAGGAGCTTGGCTGAGTAGTAACAAGGGCAAAAACAGCGCCAAAGCAGGTTTTATACAGGGGGACGTCAATGAGCTAGAAATTGGCCCAAAACGGCCAATAGACTACCAGATTCTTGTGCTGGGAACACTCCTCCAGGTATAGATAGGCTGCTCTAAGTTCCCCACTGCCACTGGTGAACAAAGAAGCCTCCCTTTATCCAAGAAAGGAAATGGGCAACACAGGAACTTTCCAAAAGTCCAGAATACAGCAAAGCCTGTATTTGGACTACTCTAGGTCAGGAAAGACGGGAAACAAGTATAACTTTTTTGTTTTTTTTTCATTTTTGCAACAAACAGCAGGAAAATGCAATAAATATGTAACACAGGCTAGCGCACTTGAGTGTGAAGCCTCACCAGGTATATGTAAGAAACAGGACAAACTTTAAAAGTGCAGGTGCAAAAACAACTTTAAACAGTTTAAAACAGTTCAAGAAGCAGAAATACTTTCAGTTTAGCTAGATCGGACAGTCACCCAAGTAGTAGCAGGAAAAACAAAACTTTTTTCAGGTTAGCAGGCACTCTTTTAGCCTCTCTGCTGCTAGCACCTCTCTGCAGGACCACACGGAGCTTGGCTGAGCAGTAACAAGCGCAAAAAACACACCAAACTGGGTTTTATACAGGGGGACTTGAAAGAGCTAGAAATTGGCCCAAAACGGCCAATAGACTACCAGATTCTTGGGCTGGGAACACTCCTCCAGGTATAGATAGGCTGCTCTAAGCTCCCCACTGCCACTGGTGAACAACAAAGCCTCCCTTTATCCAAGAAAGGAAATGGGCAACACAGGAACTTTCCAAAAGTCCAGAATACAGCAAAGCCTGTATTTGGACTACTCTAGGTCAGGAAAGACGGGAAACAAGGATAATTGTTTTTGTTTTTTTTTCTTTTTTGCAACAAACAGCAGGAAAATGCAATAAATGTATAACACAGGCTAGTGCACTTGAGTGTGTAGCCTCAACAGGTATATGCAACAGACAGGAAAATGCAGGTGTAAAAACAATTTAAACAGTTTAAAACAGTTCAAGAAGCAGAAATACTTTCAGTTTAGCTTGATTGGACAGTCACCCATGTAGTAGCAGGAAAAAAAAACACTTTTATCAGGTTAGCAGTCGCTCTTTTAGCCTCTCCGCTGCTAGCACCACTCTGCAGGACTACGAGGAGCTTGGCTGAGTAGTAACAAGCGCAAAAACCGCGCCAAAGCTGGTTTTATACAGGGGGACTTGAAAGAGCAAGAAATTGGCCCAAAACGGCCAATAGACTACAAGATTCTTCTACTAGGAACACTTCTCCAGGGATAGATAGGCTGCTCTAAGCTCCCCACTGCCACTGCTGAACAAAGAAGCCTCCCTTTATCCAAGAAAGGAAATGGGCAACACAGGAACTTTCCAATAGTCCAGAATACAGCAAAGCCTGTATTTGGACTACTCTAGGTCAGGAAAGACGGGAAACAAGGATAATTTTTTTGTTTTTTTTCATTTTTGCAACACACAGCAGGAAAACGCAATAAATATGTAACACAGGCTAGTGCACTTGAGTGTGAAGCCTCAACAGGTATATGCAAGAAACAGGACAAACTTTAAAAGTGCATGTGCAAAAACAACTCTAAACAGTTTAAAACAGTTCAAGAAGCAGAAATACTTTCAGTTTAGCTAGATCAGACAGTCACCCAGGGTAATAGGAGGAAAAAAAACACATTTATCAGGTTAGCAGTCACTCTTTTAGGCTCTCCACTGCTAGCACCACTCTGCAGGACCACGAGGAGCTTGGCTGAGTAGTAACAAGCGCAAAAACCGCTCCAAAGCTGGTTTTATACGTGGGGACATGAAAGAGCTAGAAATTGGCCCAAAACAGCCAGTAGACTACAAGATTCTTGTGCTGGGAACACTTCTCCAGGGATAGATAGGCTGCTCTAAGCTCCCCATTGCCACTGGTGAACAAAGAAGCCTCCCTTTATCCAAGAAAGGAAAAGGACAACACAGGAACTTTCCAAAAGTGCAGAATACAGCAAAGCCTGTATTTGGACTACTCTAGGTCAGGAAAGACGGGAAACAAGGATAATCTTTTTGTTTGTGTTCTTTCTTTCAACAAACAGCAGGAAAATGCAATAAATATGTAACACAGGCTAGTGCACTTGAGTGTGTAGCCTCAACAGGTAAATGCAACAAACAAGAGAAACTTTAAAAGTGCAGGTGCAAAAACAACTTTAAACAGTTTAAAACAGTTCAAGAAGCAGAAATACTTTCAGTTTAGCTAGATAGAACAGTCACCTAGGTAGTAGCAGGAAAAAAAAAACACTTTGATCAGGTTAGCAGTCACTCTTTTAGCCTCCATGCTGCTAGCACCACTCTGCAGGACCATGCGGAGCTTGGCTGAGTAGTAACAAGCACAAAAAACACACCAAAGCGGTTTTTATACAGGGGGACTTGAAAGAGCTAGAAATTGGCCCAAAACGGCCAATAGACTAACAGATTCTTGTGCTGGAAACAGTCCTCCAGGTATAGATAGGCTGCTCTAAGCCGCCCACTGCCACTGGTGAACAAAGAAGCCTCCCTTTATCCAAGAAAGGAAATAGGCAAAACAGGAACTTTCCAAAAGTCCAAAATACAGCAACGCCAGTGTTTGGACTACTCTAGGTCAGGAAAGACAGGAAACAAGGATAAGTTTTTTTGTTTTTTTTGTTTTTTGCAGCAAACAGCAGGAAAATGCAATAAATATGTAACACAAGCTAGTGTACTTGAGTGTGTAGCCTCAACAGGTGTATGCAACAAACAGGACAAACTTTAAAAATGCAGGGGCAAAAACAACTTTAAACAGTTTAAAACAGTTCAAGAAGCAGAAATACTTGCAGTTTAGCTAGATCGGACAGTCACCCAGGCAGTAGCAGGAAAAAAAACACTTTTATCAGATTAGCAGTTGCTCTCTTAGCCTCTCTGCTGCTAGCACCACTCTGCAGGACCACGAGGAGCTTGGCTGAGTAGTAGCAAGCGCAAAAACCGCGCCAAAGTGGGTTTTATACACCGGGACTTGAAAGAGCTAGAAATTGGCCCAAAACAGCCAATAGACTACCAGATTATTGTGCTGGGAACACTCCTCCATGGATAGATAGGCTGCTATAAGCTCCCCACTGCCACTGGTGAACAAAGAAGCCTCCCTTTATCCAAGAAAGGAAATAGGCAACACAGGAACTTTCCAAAAGTCCAGAATACAGCAAAGCCTGTATTTGCACTACTCTAGGTCAGGAAAGACGGGAAACAAGGATAATCTTTTTGTTTATGTTCTTTCTTTCAAAAAACAGCAGGAAAATGCAATAAATATGTAACACAGGCTAGCGCACTTCAGTGTGTAGCCTCAACAGGTATATGCAACAAATAGGACAAACTTTAAAAGTGCAGATGCAAAAACAACTTTAAACAGTTTAAAACAGTTCAAGAAGCAGAAATACTTGCAGTTTAGCTAGATAGGACAGTCACCCAGGTAGTAGCTGAAAAAAAAAACACTTTTAGCAGGTTAGCAGTCACTCTTTTAGCCTCTCTGCTGCTAGCACCACTCTGCAGGACCACGAGGAGCTTGGCTGAGTAGTAACAAGGGCAAAAACAGCGCCAAAGCAGGTTTTATACAGGGGGACGTCAATGAGCTAGAAATTGGCCCAAAACGGCTAGCGCACTTGAGTGTGTAGCCTCAACAGGTAAATGCAACAAACAGGGCAAACTTTAAATTACAAGCTCAAAAGCGCGCTAAAGCTGGCTTTAAAGCAGGGGGGTAGAAAGAGATAGGAAATGGCCCAAAAGGGTCAATAAGCTACAAGTCACTGGGCTGGAACCACTCCTCAAGGGACAGATAGGCTGCTCAGAGCTCCCCACTCTCACTGGTGAACAAAGAAGCTTCCTCCTATCCAAATAAGGATATGGGCAACACAGGAACTATGACACAGCCCAGAGATCAACAATACCTGAAGGCTGGACTATTCTAGTTCAGTAAAGGCAGGAACCAAGGATATATATATATTTTTTTTTTTTTTTTACAAAGAAGCAGAAATTAGGTACAGAATCACAGTAAATGCTTTAATTTGGCTAGCGCATTTGAGGTGTAGCCTACCAGTTAAACTAAACCAAAACAAACCTTAAAAGTGCAAAAAACTCAGAAATACAGGCAGGAATACAATAAAACAACTTTGCAGAGCTTATTTAGTTAAAGAAACAGAGAAGTCTATATATACAGAAAAGCAGCTAAAACACACAAACACTTCAGATGCAGTGCAACCTAGAGCACTTGAGTTGTAGCAATATTAAGGCAATTACAGTTATAATAAATGCTCTGAAATATACTCTATATTTCCAAAATGTTTGAGAAGCACAGTCAGAACGCAAGGAGATTGAGGCAAAAAAAAAATGTTTTTTTTTTTTTTTTTGAAAGGGAAAAAGGAGAAACAGAAGGCCTTATCCAATGTTCTCTCTGTATTAGGTAGAATGAGCTAATGGCACTAGACTGGGAGGAGTGTCACAGATCAGATTTACAGTAGGGGCATGCAACTGCAAAGCCACCAAGTATAACAGCAAGACACCAACTGGGTGGGGGTGGGGACAAAAACAATAGCTTACAGACAGTAAGTACTAGAGAAAGCCACAAATGAAAGTTTTTAAACAGATACAGATTTGTAAAGATACAGAATGCTTTTAACTTCAAACAGATCAGTTACTTGTGCAGATTAGTTAATAGCAATAAAATACACTCAAAGACTAAAAAGCAGGCAATAAAAGTGCTATATATTAATTGTTAGAAACAATAGTCTGTATAAATAATCAAAAAAAAAAAACAGGATACTTATATATCTTAGCTAACAGTTGTGGTCAACAACTCTCATCCACTCTGCTCAGTGTGTATAGACAAAAAACATATCAAAGTTAGGGCTTAAATACCAGAAGAACAACTTATTATTTTTTTTTTTTACAAAAACACAAAAGAACCAGCCCCCACTAGCCAGCAGACAATTAACACAATCTAGCCAAGTTAAAGAAAGGCTTCAGCTAAAAACAATAGCTTACAGACAGTAAGCACTAGAGAAAGCCACAAATGAAAGTTTTTAAACAGATAAAGATTTGCAAAGATAGAGAATGCTTTTAACTGCAAACAAATCAGTTACTTGTGCAGATTAGTTAATAGCAACAAAATACACTCAAAGACTAAAAAGCAGGCAATAAAAGTGCTATATATTAATTGTTAGAAACAATAATCTGTATAAATAATAAAAAAAAAAACAGGATACTTATATATCTCTGCTAACAGTTGTGGTCAACAACTCTCATCCACTCTGCTCAGTGTGTATAGACAAAAACCATATCAAAGTTAGGGCTTAAATACCAGAAGAACAACTTTTTTTTATTACAAAAACACAAATGAACCAGCCCCCACTAGTCAGCAGACAATTAACACAATCTAGCCAAGTTAAAGAAAGGCTTCAGCTAAAAACAATAGCCTACAGACAGTAAGCACTAGAGAAAGCCACAAATGAAAGTTTTTAAACAGATAAAGATTTGTAAAGATACAGAATGCTTTTAACTGCAAACAAATCAGTTACTTGTGCAGATTAGTTAATAGCAATAAAATACACTCAAAGACTAAAAAGCAGGCAACAAAAGTGCTATATATTAATTGTTAGAAACAATAATCTGTATAAATAATCGAAAAAAAAACAGGATACTTATATATCTCAGCTAACAGTTGTGGTCAACAACTCTCATCCACTCTGCTCAGTTTGTATAGACAGAAACCCTATCAAAGTTAGTGCTTAAATACCAGAAGAACAACTTTATTTTTTTTTTTTTTTACAAAAACACAAAAGAACCAGCCCCCACTGGCCAGCAGACAATTAACACAGTCTAGCCAAGTTAAAGAAAGGCTTCAGCTAAAAACAATAGCGTACAGACAGTAAGCGCTAGAGAAAGCCACAAATGAAAGTTTTTAAACAGATAAATATTTGTAAAGATACAGAATGCTTTTAACTGCAAACAAATCAGTTACATGTGCAGATTAGTTAATAGCAATAAAATACACTCAAAGACTAAAAAGCAGGCAATAAAAGTGCTATATATTAATTGTTAGAAACAATAATCTGTATAAATAATAAAAAAAAAACAGGATACTTATATATCTCGGCTTCAGTTGTGATCAACAACTCTCATCCACTCTGCTACACACCCCTGTTAAAATGTCAGTTTTTTGTAATATAAAAAATAAGACCACAATAATTCATTTCAAAACTTTTTCCACCTTTAATGTGACATATAACTTGTACAATTCAATTGAAAAGAAAACAAATCTGTAAGGGGAAAAAATATAAAAAAATAAAAAAAATGTACAATACGCTGGTGGCATTAGTGTGCACACCCTTAAACTAATACTTTGCTGAAACACCTTTTGATTTAATTACAGCATTCAGTCTTCTTGGGTACACACCTGCCATCAATTAAATAGACTCTGATTAACCGCAAGCAAAGTTCAGCTGTCCTAGTAGGATTTTCCTGACATTTACTCAGTTGCCTGCTACAGCAAAAGCCATGGTTCGCAGAGAGCTTACAAAACATCATAGTGATGTCCTTGTTGAAAGGTATCAGTCAGGAGAATGGTACAAAAAAATGTCAACAGCATTGGATATACCATGGAACACAGTGAAGACAGTCATCAAAAAGTGGAGAAAATATGGGACAACAGTGATGTTGCAAAGAACTGGATTTCATTCCAAAAATTGATAAAAAGACAAGACAAAAACTAGTCTAGGAGGCTGCCAAGAGACCTACAGCAACACTGAAGCAGTTGCAGGAATTTCTGGCAAGTACTGGCTGTGTACTACACGTGACAACAATCTTCTGAATTCTCCATATGTCTGGACTATGGGGTAGGGTTGGAAGATGGAAGCCTTTTTTTACACAGAAAAACATCCAGGCCCAGCTAAAATTTGCAAAACAAACATCAAGTCTCCCAAAAGTATGTGTGCAAATGTGTTATGGTCTGATGAGACCAAAGTTGAACATTTTTGTCCACAATTCCAAAAGGTACATTTTGCACAAAAACAACACTTTGCATCCACAAAAGAACACAATCCCCACAGTGAGGCATGGTGGTGGCAGTATCATGTTATGGGGTTGCTTTTCTTCACCTACAACTGGGGCTTTAGTCAAGGTGGAGGAAATTATGAACAGTTCCAAATACTAGTCACTTTTGGCCAAAAACCTTAAGCCATCTGGTAGAAAGATTTAGATGAAGAGTAATTTCACCTTTCAGCATGACAATGACCCCAAGCATGCATCCAAATCAACAAAATCAACAAAAGAATGGCTTCACCAGAAGAAAATTTAAGTTTTGGAAAGGCCCAGCCAGAGCCCAGACATAAATCCAGTAGAAAATCTGCAGGGTGAGCTGTAGTGTTTGAGAAATGAGTGGGGTTGGTATGAAGAGTTGCATAAAAAGGCAAGTGTTGGTGAGAAGTGACAGAGGCAGCAGCTGTGAGTGATATTAATAAGATGCTTCAAGGCCATGCATGGAGATTAGTTTTGAACTCCAGATGCTGGAGCTGTGATGCAAAGAAATAAACCATTGGGGCTCTTTGTTTGGTAGATGCCATCTTCTCAAATGATTTACAGGCTGTTACAAAACATCTTTACTGTATGAAGTTGTAGACCTTTCAACATTATCTTAATACTAAAGAAAACTAATCAACCTGCTGCGAATTTAAGAAGACATATTAGGTAAAGCAAGAGAAGAGGGATAATCTCATTCCTTTGGGAGAGCAGATGGCCAGGCTACGGTGTGTCTGATGAGGGATCAGCAGCAAACCTGGCTTTAGAGAGGCAGCTTAGAGGGAAGGGGCTGAACACCTCATAACCCATTCTTACATTGGAAGGTGTGGGAGGTATAGGCTTTTGGCATTACACTGTTGCTTTTTAGAGCACTAATATAGTGCTGGCATGATACTGCAAGTCACGTTAATGTAGCTGACTGAGAGCTATGAAAAACTACAATATATATTCACATTTAGAGGCACAAATGTGTGCAAGCATGTATGTATATAATACATATATCTGTGTGTGTGTGTGTGTGTGTGTGTGTGTGTGTGTGTGTGTGTGTGTGTAGATATATATATATATATATATATATATATATATATATATATATACATATATATATACATATATATGTATATATATATATATATATATATATATATACATATGTATGTATATATATATATATATATATATATATATATATATATATATCTGCATTTAACTTTAATGTAGGTACAATGGATGAATGGTATTTGGTCATTTAGACCTGGACTTACACAAGCACAGAATATCAAAGGTTTAAAACCTCGACTTTCATATGGTCGAGACCATATGATCGAAGTTTTAAAACTTCAAACGTTCTGAATGGACATCTCCATACATAGGTTCATAGGTGGGTATTAGGCTATCAGTCCAAGGGCCTATGTAAGCCGAGCCAACAATGTTCCCTGGCTTACGCCACCCAAGAAAGTTATTTTTTTGTGCCACCATTGAGCAGAGACACAGAAGTGATCCCCGGGGTGTATTTCCTATTTCCCATCCACTCATCAAGATTTTTCTTGAAGAGTGCTAATGAAGTACTTTGCTTGACATAGATGGGTAGCCTGTTCCAGAGTATGGGAAGTCTCTGGGATAGGGATCTATCCCACCAGCATGTCCTGTTTATTGTGGTGACAAAGTTTTGGTCCCTAGAACATGTAGCTCAGACGGATTGGAATTTCTTTAGATGTAGCATGTCCAACAGCTCTGGGTTTGACATAGCTTTATATGTTAGGCAGAGATCACCTCAGAGTAGGTGATATGCTACGGAATAAAGCTGGAGTTTTTTGAGGCGGTCAGTGTGGAGCATTTGTTTGAGGCCAGTAATCCTGTTTGTGAGGTACATCTGTGGCCTTTCCAGCTGCTGCAGATGTCTTGTGAGGTACATTCCAAAAGGGGCGTTGTACTCTATAATGGGTCTAATGAGTGATGAGTAGAGGGGAATAATGACCTCTTTTTTCCTGGATGAGAACCCTTTTATGATGAGGTGTGCCACGTAGAAGGACTTCATGATTACTGTGGTGATGTGACTATCAAAGGAGAGACTACTGTCCACCTGGGTCCCAAGGTCTCTTATCACACATTCAGTGTTAAGTAGATTGCTGCCTATGTGGTAGTTCATGGGCACAGAGTTTTTACCAAAGGGGATAACACTGCAATTTTTTTGGCATTGAGCTTGAGGCCATGGCTCTGATACCAGGTATCTGTCTCAGCGAGGCCCTTCTGTAGGATGTCCACATCATTTGGGGACTTGAGTATGGCTCCTAGTTTGCAGTCATCTGCGAACTTCATCAGCCAGAGGCCTTCTGTGTTAGCCTGTACTTCAAAGAAGTAGATACCAAACAGAAGAGGTCCCAGGATGGAACCTGTGGTACTCCACTTGTCACTGGTTTGAGGTCAGATTTGGAGTCTGCATCTTTTACAGTGTGGGTTCTGTCAGTGAGCCAGTTGCAACCCATCTTGTGACATAAGGATTTTTACCTAGTTTAGTGAGTTTAGCTATAATTCCAGAATGGGGGATGATGTTGAAAGCCTTGGCGAGGTCAAGATAGTCTGTGTGAACCACCTTACCCTCATCTACAGCTTTGGTGACTGCCTCAAAGAAGTTGATCAGGTTCAGGAGGCATGATCTGCCTTTCACAAACCCGAACTGGGTGGGATCCAGAGTTTGGAGGTTACCAATGTCTTTGTTTGAGTTCCATGATGATACGTTCCATGGCCTTGCAGACAGGGCTCATCAGGCTAATTGGTCGATAGTTCCCGGGATCAGTGGTGGCTCCCCCTTTGTGGAGTGGGATAACTGTTGTTGTGCTCCATTCAGTGGGCACAAAGCCTGATGTGAGGCTATTATTGAACATGATGCTTAAGTGGGGAGCCAGTTCGTTCTGAAGTTCATGTAATACGCAGCCTGAGATATTGTCCAGTCCCATGGATGCTGTGTTTTTGGCTTTAGAGAGTGCAGCTTTTACCTACATAGTTGTGATTTCAGGGACACTGCATTCTTCCTGTATAGATATGGGCCCTTTAGGGGTGAGGGGGGTAAAGT
Source organism: Protopterus annectens (assembly GCF_019279795.1). NCBI lineage: Eukaryota > Metazoa > Chordata > Ceratodontiformes > Protopteridae > Protopterus > Protopterus annectens. Next base: position 1,615,698,641 of record NC_056732.1, on the reverse strand, counting down.
TAGCTCTGAACCTATCTGCCAGGATGTTGGCAATATCAGTTGGTTCTGTAATTTTCTGGCCTTTGTGTTGTAACTCAGAGCAGAACTGGGTGTTGACATCGAGATTCTTGACATAGGTATAGAATGCTTTGTGGTTGTCCTTAGAATTAGTGGCAATTTTGTTTTCTTAGCTAGTTTTGGAGGATCTTATAAGGGATCTCAGCTTAGTACTGAGGCTGACCAGGGAGCTCCTCCTCTCATGGGATTTTATTCTCTTTTGCAACAGTTTCTTCCTTCTGATGCACAGTTTGTTTATGGCAGAGGACCACCAGATTGGCTTCCTTTTTTTGGAGGAAAGCATCTTGGTTCTGTTTGGGATAGCACGATCCATGCACTCGTGTAAGTGCTTATAGAGTGCATCTGTGTAGGAATCAGCAGTTGTAACTGTATTGTCCATCTGGATGGGTGTCATGAAATTCACCACTTCTGTCTTAAGAAGCATGAAGTTGGATTTGGAGAAATTTTTTGCCTTGGTTTCCTTAATGGGGGTTGGGGGCGGGATGTGGATATCAAGGGTGATTAGCTTATGGTCGGATCGGACCAATGAGGAGTTGACTTCAGATGTGGAACACCGGTCACTCATGTTGGTAATGACTAGGTCTAGGATATTGTTGCCCCTGGTGGGGGTGTGGATGAGTAGATCCAGGGCATTGGAGTTTATGAATTCCACTTGCAGCGCGGAATGGGAGATTTTCCCTTTTCCTCTCTGTAGTGCGATTTCATAGTTGGTATATTTAAATAGCAGGGGATGTGTGGGGTGCAGGGGGGCTTGCCCCCAACATGCAAATGCATTGAGGAACATGGTTTTGTTTTTGGATTTATTTCAGAATTTCTAAGTTTTGAACTTCGATCATATGGTCTCGATCATATTAAATTCAAAGTTTTAAACCTTTGATATTCTTTAGTGAATATCTTGATCTCTCTCTCATTCTCTGTATAAACATATATATATATATATATATATATATATATATATATATATATATATATATATATATATATATAAAACTAAAATTAACCGCACTCAAAAAACTTTGAACGAAGAGAAGAAATGTTAACTAAGAACTGAACAATAAAAGCATTCAAAAAAATAGTAAATCACACCAACAACTCTTGTAGAACTTTAGTGCTTTCGTCTTATTTATTGTCAAGACTTCTTCAGAAAGACATGAAACATGTCTTTCTGAAGAAGTCTTGATAATAAATAAGACAGCATAAAGTTCTACAAGAGTTGTTGGTGTGATTTACTATTTTTTTGAATGCTTTTATTGTTACGAAGTTCAGGTCTTAGTTAATATATATATATATATATATATATATATATATATATATATATATATATATATATGTGTGTGTGTGTATATAAAATCACATATGCAGTATTGCATTTCAGAACAGAAAATGTAAAAAAGTGCAAACAGTACAGAAGAGTCTGTGAATTTGCCCTTTTTGTACTGTTGTGCAGTCTCAGTATATATAATTATCAGGGGGTGTGAGAGATTGAGGGGGCTTACACCCCACTTAAGTAGCATTTTTTTTATATTTTTTGTTTTCTTTTATGCTTATGTAAAATTACCAAATATTCATTGTACCTACATTAAAGTTAAATGTAGATAATTGTAAAGCACCTTTTCTGTGATTTTTTTAACATTGTTCTTTTTCAAAAAGGACACATTAAATGTGTATATAGCATAACTAACAAAATACATACATATACAAGGTTTTGATAGCAAGTTGTCTGTTCATTTCTATTATTTTAACTTGTATTTGTCCTTGCACTTTTGCTTTTTTGTTTTACTTTGTTTTTTTTTTAATTTTTTAGCATGTATCTTTAACAAGTTTATTTATTTAATGAATTAATTAGAGCTTGCTTAATATTAACTAATGAGTGAATAGGGTGTGTTATTTAAACAGTCTGAGTGGTTTAAGTAATTTATTCTTATGAAGTTTCAATACTGGGATGAAAGCACTCAATAAATTACATTTTATTATGTTTTACTATGGTTTGGATATTATTATTTGGATATTATTCTGGTGGTGTGTGCGAGTTTGCTGTAGGCTTGGCTTTTGTGGATTATCAATCTTGTGAGTCAACCTGGGTGCCTACAGTTTAGTGAGGAAGTTGAAGGTTTTCCCCAAAAGTGAACTTATCTGTCAAGCAAAAAAATCAATAGAAGCCAACAGATGATCCCTGAAATCCTCAGAGGAACATACTCAGCTGTGGCTAATGGTTTGGACACATGCAAGGTGCCCTGCAACTTTGGAAGCTGGCAGACATTATATCCTGTGCAGGATATCACCCTTATAGCTTAAGCTATTACAGCAGTGATCGATCACATCATGTAAAACATGAGAAAACTGGAGAACCTAATGGAAGCAGTGTATAACTGATTCTTATTAATGCATGTGCTCATATACTACAGTCCATTATACTTGATTGCAGAATTTAATTAAGTTTGTTAATGAACTTATCTAGCTAATTGTGTATATTCTACACTGCGTTTCATTAAATCAGAATGACACTAATGTATGACTGACTTATGTAGATCGTGTCACAGTTTTTAGAATTGCTAAGAAAGTATTACTGATTTTTTTTCTTTAACTCTAGAGTGAAGTATATAAAGCATGGAACCATGCTGTCCCTTTTTAACTTCCTATTCATATGCCGATTTATTCCTAACTTGGTCTGACAGACAATCTTAAAATAAAAAAATATTATCAAATTCCCTAAACTAAAATATCCGAATGTACAGTCAGAGTACATTGTTGCCATTCTACACAAGATAATGCAGTGTTGGTAAAAATGATAATTTATGGTCTTATCTAGGGCATATTTTTCTTAGTGATAGTTTGTAAGCAAGCAATAATGCTCAACAAGGTGTGTGTTACCGTGTAAATAACACCTGCTCAAGGGTGTTATGAAGCCCAATGCTGCAGACAGAGTCTCTACACCCCTGGAAGTGAGTTATTTACATAGTAATGCACAACCCGGAGGGCATTATTGCACTTAGAGAATGGGCATTATTGCACTTAGAGAATGGGCATTATTGCACTTAGAGAAGGGGCTGTCCATAAAAGTGTTGTGTTTTACTTACGTTTTTATTACTATATCATTTTTTACATATATTGTTGATGTAAAATAGTTCCTCAGCCTAATGTTTCAAACTTGCAGTAGTATATGTAGATGGTATTGGAGGAATAACTTTACATCCAAAATATAACATTTTCAAAAAATATCCAAATATTTACTTCTTTTTTTGATCCTTTACACCTAAAATGTATTGTTTGTTGCATATCATTAGGGATTCAAGTCATT
>NC_056732.1:1615662786-1615692786 GCF_019279795.1 Protopterus annectens | reverse complement strand
ATATATATATATATATATATATATATATATATATACACATGTATGTATATATATATATATATATATATATATATATATATATATATCTATATATATATATATATATAGATATATAGATATTTATATATATATACAGTATGGCTGCAGTGGTGCAGCAGTTAGTGTTGTCGCCTCATAGCAAGAGGTTATCCCGTTCGATTCTGAGGTGGAGTGCCTTCTGTGCAGAGTTTGCATGTCCTCCCTGTGGTCAAGTGACTTTTAAAAGACATGCAGGTAGTGTGTGTCTGTATATGTGTGTGCCTTCATTGGGTGCCAGGCTGGCAACTCCACACCGTTAAAACATCACTGCTCTATATGTGTGTGTGTGTGTGTGTGTGTGTGTGTGTGTGTGTGTGTGTGTGTGTGTGTGTGTGTGTGTGTGTGTGTGGAGAGAGAGAGAGAGAGATATTAATATTACAAATGCATTCATATACACAATATTTTTATAACATAATTGTTATGCTGACCTCATTATCCAGCTCTGTAGCTAGGCTAATAATGGCCCTTCAGGGCAGTTACCCAAGTACTCAGCTATGAACCAGACTAGTGGCTGTACTAACTCTTCACCTGCTGTAAGATACTTCACTGTTAGTGGTCCACTCCCATGATGGCCATATGTGCCACACTTTGGTTAACTATCATAATCAGGAATTGCAGAATATTTTTTGATTAAAAGATCCACTACATATGCTGATTTTAGGAAGTTTATATATAACAAATTTTGAATGTGATAAACTCAGCGATAGACATTCAAACTCCCTAACATCTAGTTTAAATGCCTGTGTTTCCTTTTAGTTTTCCTGCACCCCCCAAAGCCCCTGCATATTATATATACGAACTCCAAAATCGCACTACAGTGAGGAAAAGGATAAACTTTCTGATCCGCACTGTACCGCAATCTCTATTCAGAAAGTCGACTTCATATTACTGAATGTATACTCACATTTGCTGATGCAAATTCAATCACTTTCAGTTCAATATTATGAGATGCTGAAAACAAGCATTCAGTGTAACACTATACAAAGATTTGCAATTCCTGATTATGATAGTAAACCCCACAATTCCCCCTGCCTTTTTCTATGCACAGCATACCATATCACTAACCCTGTGTATTACCTGCACTACCTGTTACGACCACATACAGCATTCATATCCATCAACAGTTCTCAAAATCTGGTCTTGATATTGCTTGTCTGCATCACCTTTGTCCTGAAGATATATGCTATGTGTGCAGAAGTTCATTCTCCAGGTTAGTGAAACTTTATAGGTTCATAGGTATGTAATAGGCTATCTGTCCTTGCAGGCCATTTTAAGCCTAGCCAGTTGCCTTGTTGGTGTTTGAATTAACCTATCCCATTTGGTGTTATATACCAGGTATACCTCTCAGTGGAGGTGGGATATGAACCCTTTGCTGAAAGTGACCTGGATGGGTTGTTATTGCTCTCAGTATCTGCTTCTCAGCAGCAAAGTGATGGATCCAGAATGGATATTGGAGGAGTCTCCAGTTTATCCCTGTATGAGTTATTACCATGGAATACCTTCTGATGTGGATGGCAGAGTCTCATGACAAGGAGTCCTGCCTATTGGGTCTCAGAAGAAGCAACCGGCCTATTACATGGACCACTCAGTTGAGCGATACTTGGGTTTCTTGCCTTCTGAAATGGCCTGGAAGCCAACTATGCCAGGAACCCTAGTTTACTCAGCTACCAGTGTTTTCTCTCTCTCTCTTAAATTTTATTCTCCATTCCTTGTTCACTGTCCACCATTCAGCATCATGAATTGTTCAACATTTGTATCTCTTTGTCCATTTACTGTCCTCACTACCTTATGTGTGCATATTGCTCATGCCTTTCTGTGTCTCTAGTCTATATATGTCTGCCTGTCTGTATCTGCTACCTGCACGTCTCCCACTATTTCTCTCAGTTCTTTACCCACCTATACCCTTCACTTTTGAAAAAGAAAAATGGGGCACTGCCCAACAAAAATGCTACTCCATCCCAACTCCATTCATGCATTGTGGTTATTCATTTTTCTATCACTGCTTGCTGTTCTGCCCTTTCCAACTTTCCTGTCTGCCCTTATTTCCTCCCCATGTATATATGAAAATGTTTGTCAGTTTGCTGTGCACACCCACAGTGGTCTATCTGTTAGTGACTGTGGTTAACTGTGCTGCGTGTCTTCTGTCTGTGTGACATTGGCTGAAGCTCTATGTCATTGCATTGCATACATCAGTATGCACTGGGTCGGGCATGCTAGCAAGACATAACCCTGACATTTGTCATGTCACCCAATGCGTACTGTTGTAACACTACTGCTGATGTAGGCACTCTGCTGTTCATGTCATCACAGTGCCTCTGCTTTGTGCTGCAAATCTTTTCCAGGCATTCAAGAACTATTCCCTGTCTGATCCATCTCTAATCATCTCTCCTCTATTTTCTACAGTGAGATCCACGAAAATTCTTATTGTGGAGCTGTGCAGCACTTAGGTAAATATGGTTGCTAGAAAATTACTAGGCAAGTCATCAAGGATACCTAAATCAGTTTCCAGTTGCCCCCAGGCACTGTCTTGTTAAGTGACTTGCTCAGAATCAAACAACATAAAAATGGAAGCTGAAAGAATAAAACCCTGGAACAGAGGAAGCAACCTGTTAACAGCTCACAGCCTTAATCCCCTGCACTAACTGCCAGACTTGTCAAAGAACCCCATCCAGTGTTTTATCTGTTTCAGTTAAGTATGTGAAATATTATACAAAAGTCATTTTTTATTATGTCATCCTAAGGAAAAATCATAGAATCATAGAAAAGGTAATATACTAAATTAATTTTGACTTCTAGAGAAAGGTTCTTTGCATTAATTTATCCTCAGAGTTGATCTCTGCTTGCACATGCATTTTTTTTCCAAAAGGTCAGATACAATATGGGACACCTAATAATACCTAAATAACAAAAGCAAGAGAACACCAAAAAGCAACAACGGGAGACCAAAATAACAAAAGAGGAGATTTGGTCGACAACACGGGCCAGTTGTTAACAGAATCCTGTGATTGTGTAACACTTTTTCCCTTTGGCATATCCTAATAAGTGATTTTTGGCAGTGTTCAGTGTCACTGTGTAGTACAAAGGTACAGAAGTTATTGTTATATTAAAAGTGAATAATGAAAATATACTATATACCTGTTTTTGGTGTGTAGTTGGGAAACATACAAAGAGTCATTCTTGACATCCTGGATTTGTACATGCATTTTTGTAATTTTTTGCTGCATTTGATAAAGTACCGAAAGTGAATGGTTCAGGATTTTAATTCAGTGTCAAGACGCGTGTTTCTCAGTTGCTTGAGAGGAAAAGCAAGATAATTGTCCTTGACTGTCCTTCTCTACCGCAGGCTGGCTGTTTATGATGGAAACTAATAAAATCAGTGTAGCCCAAATGTTTAAATTTCAGGTTTTTACAAGCAGTTTTCCCATGAATTAGAAATTCTCATGTTTACTCTTTCTGTGAAACTTTAGTTTCTGTGAAACGTTATATATGCTGTCCATTTCTGACCTAAACATTTTTTTCTAGAATCACATTTCAGACTGATACTGCTAAACATGTAGCACATGCATTGATTCATTCCTTCAGTTTTTCTGTGATATGATGTTTGATTTAACAGATAAGGATTAAATACAAAATTTAATATGTATTTAATCATTTTATTAATGTTGTGAATCACTTGAGTTAATATACCTAAGTGTATAGTTTATCTGTATCTGTCATACATCAGAACATAACTTCAACCTGAATCCATGCAGAAAGCCACAGATATGTTTCTGACATCTTAATGTTTCTCTGTCTACAGCTGAATCTTACTTCTCAACTGTCCAGATTTTCATAGATTGTCCAGATTTTTGCCTCATATTTTTCGTCTGTTCCTCATAAAATTTGTGGTTATCTAGCAAATCAATGGGGATTGATGTCAATAAATAATGACATATGTTTGAGTTTCAGAGTTCATATCCTTCAGAAAATGTGTGCTAACACAAATCCTGTTATTCTATTTACTTTCTAAGTTTATTCTTAGATAAAGATAGAGAGCAAGACAGGTGGTGTTATGGTTTTATTTGTTGTGTCCAAAAGAGTTTCAGTAAAAAAGATATATAACAGAGAGTGGAGGAAATAGGTAATTATTTACATAAATGCATTAAGGGTATCTGCAATGTCTGAGAATGTGCACAGATGAGTTGCGATATATATAGATGACATTTATACAAATGCACAATGACCTCGAATGAGCATATACATGTGGATCAGTACATTTATTTGCTAGTGTCATCTCGGGACTGAGGCAAGACTAGGAGTGCCCTTTATGGGGTGGCATTTTTTTACCCTTTTACACACACACACACACACACACACACACACACACACACACACACACACACACACACACACACACACACACTCACATAATATGTGGTAGTACAAGCAGGGAACAGCCTCTTTATCCTCAGCACATAAGGATATAGCATATCTTAAAAGAAGCAGTCTTCCCTTTTTCTCTTTGTACTTGGATTTATTTTATTAGTCATAGAATGTGACGAAGAATGTTTTCATAATTTTTGCTGCAATAGAATGATGTTCTGATTGGTTGGATTTGATTAGGATTTTTTAAACTTTTTTTGCACTCATAGGTAGGGAATATACCTTTTTACATCATGTTATGTTTATTTTTCAAAGGTGTACTAGAGGCAAATTTACCCAGGACCATTTTGCTTTTGGTAGACACTGTTTGATAAAAATTCAGCAGCTGGAAGCTTCACTTCAAGAATTAAATGCACATTATACCTAAGATCCTGGACAGGCTCTTAAACATGACCACACAAAAAAAGTTAATTTAATTAATAAAAATGTAAAAACTTTCTACAGTTGTTTCAAAATTAATGAATCTGTTGTAATGTTCTGATCATTTCCAGCAGATTACAGTTTTCCTGCTTTAGTTTGTTTTTTGATGGGGCATTTTTTTTCTAATTGAGATTAAAAAGTTTTAGGGTCAAACTCCTGTAAGTTTTTCTTGTTAAACTTTAAGATTTTTGCCTTATGGATGAACTTGTGTGTATGGTTAAATTCTTTGTAGATTAATGTTCAACATCTCATTTCCATTTTTTCTCTTTATTGTTTATGTTAATGGCAATTCTTTCCTATGTGAAAGGATTTCTTGCACTTTTACTAATTAATTGTAGGAGCCACGTTGTGAGACTTTTGAGTACCCTACTGGTGGACAAATACCGAACACTCAGGCTTCAGGCCCGAAGTTCAACCCATTGATGAGCACTTTCTGGGTGAATTTTCCCCTTCTTTGAGTTAGTACATACAAGTTCAGTGGGGAGGGGGTGCAGCACGGCTTTTTCTTTTCAACTAATACAGTTCAGGGATTCTGATCCTTGGTGCATTTGCTTTTATTCACTAATAGTGGATGCAACACTTCATTAGAAATTTATTAAAAAATTCTGTATTTGTTTAAATTCTTTGAGTAGAAGCTGCTATTTCTTTGTATGTTATTCTTCATTAATTCTTTCTAGTAAATTTCAGTAAGGGTCATAACACCTGCAGGATTTCTCCTATAAACGTATTCATGTAGTATATAGGAACATAATGCCTATTAACATCAAATAAATTAATCTTTGCAACACAGGTGTGTCTTATTCTTCTTTACATAAAATTTCATACAAAAACATGAGATTGAGGGTATATTATACTGTAATGAGGTGAGATGAAGCCTGCTCAGGACTCAGACAACCTGGGATTGAAAAGTATCCAGAACTCTAGAGAAGGATGCTGGGAATGAGAGAATAACACTCTCTCAGCCACCTTGGGATGGAGCACTCTGGACTGCTTTAGGACTGATTCCCAATGGACACTGAGCTGACTGTTAGTGGATGCTAGGATAAACAGCAAAAATAGTGATGTGCACTGTAGCTACAAAGCACAGATGCAGGGAAGCATAAATCAATGCAGTGTTGGACTGCTATATCCTTTCTTATATAGCATGTTCACAATGCTACAAGGGTGGGGGCACAGAACTGTCAAGAAAATCACAGTGACAGCCTAAATGATGGCTACCCATCAGTCATATCTCTGTAATACTGGAACTAAATAGCTAAGTAGTCAAATTAAGGACAAAACCTGCAAAGTATAGGGTACAAGCTACATCTGTATCAGCATTATCAGATAAAGAAATTGTCTAGGCTTTTTTTTTTAAACAGCATCTCAAAATATCTGTTTCTCATTTCCTAATACATTGAAAGGACTGCAAATTCCTGGAAAGCTAACATTTCCTGGACATTTTGTTCAGATAACTAAACCATGATCAGCATCTCAGCCAGCTTGACAAAGAATACTGAAAACCTGAGCATACAAAGCCATTATGGTGAAATCAAAATCGTATATAGCACCTTAATGGCTTCTTCAGCAGTCTAATGATTATCATGTGTGTTTTAACTTATCGGATAAAATTCTGCTGGGATATTTTTGTACAGAGGATCCAGTGACAAGCAAATGCATGCTGTGTGATGTTATCTGAGAGGTATATAGATGTGTCATACAAAGCACCCGTGGTGTTTGTTTATGTCTGGAGTATTTACATCCTGCTGATGAAATGTCTGGTGCTACAGAACTACATAGACCAAATATGTGGCTCTATTTTCTATCAAGGTACAATCCATTTGATAAAAATAGAACAAATCAGATCTTATGGTCCCACTCACTGACATTATGTGTATTTTAAATAATTTAGTGGAGTACGAAAACAGTGTGTACCTTAATGATAAAATTGCTTCATTCAACAATATTGACTACTGAATGGCCAACTTCAGGAATGTGTCTGGCAGTGTGTACATGTCTGCAGAGGTATAAGTGTTCTGCACAAAAAGATTCTATGGTTGGTGAAGTGCGCTCCATAGCACCAAAACAGTCCACAACAAAATAAAAGCTAGTCGCACACCACAGCAGAAGATATATAATGCAAACTTTAATGAATGCTAGTAACAACATATAAAAACACAAAGGTAAGCACTTTCGCTACAGCAAAGGTAGCTTCTTCAGACCTATTGTAAATCAATAAATGAGTCACTTTTTAAATAAAAAAGCACCAATCATGGAGGCCAATCAATTAACACATTAGAACAGTGCATTACATCAAATCAATGCATCACACTATAGGACTTACCAAAAAAAACTACTCATAATCAAAGGGCTCACAGGAATTAATACCAGGTATTAATGACCATGTTTCCCTGAAACCACATTTGAAATCTCACCCCCTAAATCAATAAAATACTAAATCAGTTTCCAGTTGCCCCCAGGCACTGTCTTGTTAAGTGACTTGCTCAGAAGCAAACAACATAAAAATGGAAGCTGAAAGAATAAAACCCTGGAACAGAGGAAGCAGCCTATTAACAGGTCACAACCTTAATCCCCTGCACTAACTGCCAGACTTGTCAAAGAACCCCATCCAGTGTTTTATCTGTTTCAGTTAAGTATGTGAAATATTATACAAAAGTCATTTTTTATTATGTCATCCTAAGGAAAAATCATAGAAAAGGTAATATACTAAATTAATTTTGACTTCTAGAGAAAGGTTCTTTACATTAATGTATCCTCATAGTTGATCTCTGCTTGCACATGCGTTTTTTTCTAAAAGGTCAGATACAATATGGGACACCTAATAATACCTAAATAACAAAAGCAACAGAACACCAAAAAGCAACAACGGGAGACCAAAATAACAAAAAAGGAGATTTGGTCGACAACACAGGCCAGTTGTTAACAGAATACTGTGACTGTGTAACACTTTTTCCCTTTGGCATATCCTAATAAGTGATTTTTGGCAGTGTTCAGTGTCACTGTGTAGTACAAAGGTACAGAAGTTATTGTTATATTAAAAGTGAATAATGAAAATATACTATATACCTGGTTTTGGTATGTAGTTGGGAAACATACAAAGAGTCATTCTTGACATCCTGGATTTGTACATGCATTTTTGTAATTTTTTGCTGCATTTGATAAAGTACCGAAGGTGAATGGTTCAGGATTTTAATTCAGTGTCAAGACACGTGTTTCTCAGTTGCATGAGAGGAAAAGCAAGATAATTCTCCTTGACTGTCCTTCTCTACCGCAGGCTGACTGTTTATGATGGAAACTAATAAAATCAGTGTAGCCCAAATGTTTAAATTTCAGGTTTTTACAAGCAGTTTTCCCATGAATTAGAAATTCTCATGTTTACTCTTTCTGTGAAACTTTAGTTTCTGTGAAACGTTATATATGCTGTCCATTTCTGACCTAAACATTTTTTTCTAGAATCACATTTCAGACTGATACTGCTAAACATGTAGCACATGCATTGATTCATTCCTTCAGTTTTTCTGTGATATGATGTTTGATTTAACAGATAAGGATTAAATACAAAATTGAATATGTATTTAATCATTTTATTAATGTTGTGAATCACTTGAGTTAATATACCTAAGTGTATAGTTTATCTGTATCTGTCATACATCAGAACATAACTTCAACCTGAATCCATGCAGAAAGCCACAGATATGTTTCTGACATCTTAATGTTTCTCTGTCTATTTATTTATTTATTTATTTATTGCAGTTGATTTACCAGGATAGTCCATTGGGCCACAAGGAACCCGTTTTCAATGGAGTCCTGGGGAGAAAAGCTCCAAAAATACATTTTACATACCTACAAACATATATTCACACATACACTCAAAGGTTAACAATAAGGTAAAAAAGCAAAAATGTACAGCTAGATACAGTGTGCAAAAAATGTAATAATATTAATTTGTACAGACATATCCATTTATACATAGTAGTTAGGAAAAACTTAGTCACTAGAAAGTTAGAGGAGATTCAGTGAGATGATGAAGTGGTGGAAGAAGAGAATCATTGGACTTACCTAATAATTTCTATAGAAATTTCAGTATAGTAAGATGTATTAGAGTATGGAGGGAGATACAAAATTGAATATTTCAGGTCTACAGCTGAATCTTACTTCTCAACTGTCCAGATTTTCATAGATTGTCCAGATTTTTGCCTCATATTTTTCGTCTGTTCCTCATAAAATTTGTGGTTATCTAGCAAATCAATGGGGATTGAAGTCAATAAATAATGACATATGTTTGAGTTTCAGAGTTCATATCCTTCAGAAAATGTGTGCTAACACAAATCCTGTTATTCTATTTACTTTCTAAGTTTATTCTTAGATAAAGATAGAGAGCAAGACAGGTGGTGTTATGGTTTTATTTGTTGTGTCCAAAAGAGTTTCAGTAAAAAAGATATATAACAGAGATTGGAGGAAATAGGTAATTATTTACATAAATGCATTAAGGGTATCTGCAATGTCTGAGAATGTGCACAGATGAGTTGCGATATATATAGATGACATTTATACAAATGCACAATGACCTCGAATGAGCATATACATGTGGATCAGTACATTTATTTGCTAGTGTCATCTCGGGACTGAGGCAAGACTAGGAGTGCCCTTTATGGTGTGTCATTTTTTTACCCTTTTACACACACACACACACACACACACACACACACACACACTCACATAATATGTGGTAGTACAAGCAGGGAACAGCCTCTTTATCCTCAGCACATAAGGATATAGCATATCTTAAAAGAAGCAGTCATCCCTTTTTCTCTTTGTACTTGGATTTATTTTATTAGTCATAGAATGTGACGTAGAATGTTTTCATAATTTTTTGCTGCAATAGAATGATGTTCTGATTGGTTGGATTTGATTAGGATTTTTTAATCTTTTTTTGCACTCATAGGTAGGGAATATACCTTTTTACATCATGTTATGTTTATTTTTCAAAGGTGTACTAGAGGCAAATTTACCCAGGACCATTTTGCTTTTGGTAGACACTGTTTGATAAAAATTCAGCAGCTGGAAGCTTTACTTCAAGAAGTAATGCACATTATACCTAAGATCCTGGACAGGCTCTTAAACATGACCACACAAAAGAAGTTAATTTAATTAATAAAAATGTAAAAACTTTCTACAGTTGTTTCAAAATTAATGAATCTGTTGTAATATTCTGATCATTTCCAGCAGATTACAGTTTTCCTGCTTTAGTTTGTTTTTTGATGGGGCATGCTTTTTCTAATTGAGATTAAAAAGTTTTAGGGTCAAACTCCTGTAAGTTTTTCTTGTTAAACTTTAAGATTTTTGCCTTATGGATGAACTTGTGTGTATGGTCAAATTCTTTGTAGATTAATGTTCATCATCTCATTTCTATTTTTTCTATTTATTTTTTTATGTTAATAGCAATTCTTTCCTATGTGAAAGGATTTCTTGCACTTTTACCAATCAATTTTAGGAGCCACATTATGAGACCTTTGAGTACATTACTGGTGGACAAATACCGAACACTCAGGCTTCAGGCCTGAAGTTCAACCCAATGATGTGCCCTTTTTTGGGGAATTTTCCCCTTCTTTGAGTTAGTACATACAAGTTCAGTGGGGAGGGGGTGCAGCATGGCTTTTTCTTTTCAACTAATACAGTTCAGGGATTCTGATCCTTGGTGCATTTGCTTTTATTCACTAATAGTGGATGCAACACTTCATTAGAAATTTATTAAAAAATTCTGTATTTGTTTAAATTCTTTGAGTAGAAGCTGCTATTTCTTTGTATGTTATTCTTCATTAATTCTTTCTAGTAAATTTCAGTAAGGATCATAACACCTGCAGGATTTCTTCTATAAACATATTCATGTAGTATATAGGAACTTAATGCCTATTAACATCAAATAAATTAATCTTTGCAACACAGGTGTGTCTTATTCTTCTTTACATAAAATTTCATACAAAAACATGAGATTGAGGGTATATTATACTGTAATGAGGTGAGATGAAGCCTGCTCAGGACACAGACAACCTGGGATTGAAAAGTATCCAGAACTCTAGAGAAGGATGCTGGGAATGAAAGAATAACACTCTCTCAGCCACCTTGGGATGGAGCACTCTGGACTGCTTTAGGACTGATTCCCAATGGACACTGAGCTGACTGTTAGTGGATGCTAGGATACACAGCAAAAATAGTGATGTGCACTGTAGCTACAAAGCACAGATGCAGGGAAGCATAAATCAATGCAGTGTTGGACTGCTATATCCTTTCTTATATAGCATGTTTACAATGCTACAAGGGTGGGGGCACAGAACTGTCAAGAAAATCACAGTGACAGCCTAAATGATGGCTACCCATCAGTTATATCTCTGTAATACTGGAACTAAATAGCTAAGTAGTCAAATTAAGGACAAAACCTGCAAAGTATAGGGTACAAGCTACATCTGTATCAGCATTATCAGATCAAGAAATTGTCTAGGCTTTTTTTTTTTAAACAGCATCTCAAAATATCTGTTTCTCATTTCTTAATACATTGAAAGGGCTGCAAATTCCTGGAAAGCTAACATTTCCTGGACATTTTGTTCAGATAACTAAACCATGATCAGCATCTCAGCCAGCTTGAGAAAGAATACTGAAAACCTGAGCATACAATGCCATTATGGTGAAATCAAAATCGTATATAGCACCTTAATGGCTTCTTCAGCAGTCTAATGATTATCATGTGTGTTTTAACTTATCGGATAAAATTCTGCTGGGATATTTTTGTACAGAGGATCCAGTGACAAGCAAATGCATGCTGTGTGATGTTATCTGAGAGGTATATAGATGTGTCATACAAAGCACCCATAGTGTTTGTTTATGTCTGGAGTATTTACATCCTGCTGATGAAATGTCTGGTGCTACAGAACTACAACGACCAAATATGTGGCTCTATTTTCTATCAAGGTACAATCCATTTGATAAAAATAGAACAAATCAGATCTTATGGTCCCACTCACTGACATTATGTGTATTTTAAATAATTTAGTGGAGTACGAAAACAGTGTGTACCTTAATGATAAAATTGCTTCATTCAACAATATTGACTACTGAATGGCCAACTTCAGGAATGTGTCTGGCAGTGTGTACATGTCTGCAGAGGTATAAGTGTTCTGCACAAAAAGATTCTATAGTTGGTGAAGTGCGCTCCATAGCACCAAAACAGTCCAAAACAAAATAAAAGCTAGTCGTACACCACAGCAGAAGATATATAATGCAAACTTTAATGAATGCTAGTAACAACATATAAAAACACAAAGGTAAGCACTTTCGCTACTGCAAAGGTAGCTTCTTCAGACCTATTCTAAGTCAATAAACAAGTCACTATTTAAATAAAAAAGCACCAATCATGGAGGCCAATCAATTAACACATTAGAACAGTGCATTACATCAAATCAATGCATCACAATATAGGACTTACCAAAAAAAACTACTCATAATCACAGGGCTCATAGGAATTAATACCAGGTATTAATGACCATGTTTCCCTGAAACCACATTTGAAATCTCACCCCCTGAAACATTGAGTATATAGTAGTTCTAGAAGTGTGTTATTATAACATAGGTTTTTCTATGAATATATATTTTATATTTGTATTTATTCATTTGTTTTTATATTAGGATGGATATGTATATTTTGGTATGTACCCCCTTTAAATATTCCTATGAGCCCTGTGTTTATGAGTAGATTGCTTTGGTAAGTCCTATATTGTGATACATTGATTTGATGTAATGCACTGTTCTAATGAGTTACTTGGTGTCATAACAGATAATCATCTTGATCTTCATATTCAAAATTGCACAAAAACAATACACCAAAAAACTGTGCAATCTCTATAGATCAAAAAGATTCCTTACCAACTCCTCAAGAGTTACTGTAGCCAATACATATCCCCTTCTTTCACTACTCTAAGCCTCATCTATTTTCACCAAGATTTAGATTTCTGTAAGATCAAAACTTGAGTTTAGCTAGATTTTCAGCCATTCAGTCATACAGCTCTCTCACTGCTCTGCCCTCGGACATTTAAACTGGCTTGAGTTACCTCACTAACCCAAGTTCACCCAACTCATCCTTGCTCATAAAATGGTATATAAATCCTCATCCTGCCCAGCAACCAGAACCATTCTTAAATGTTACCCTCTTCACTCATTGGAGAAACACCTCCATTCATAACCGTTACCCTTTTCACTCATTGGAGAAACACCTCCATTCTTAACCGTTACCCTCTTCACTCATTGGAGAAACACCTCCATTCTTAACCGTTACCCTCTTCACTCATTGGAGAAACACCTCCGTTCCTAACCGTTACCCTCTTCACTCATTGGAGAAACACCTCCTTGAAATCCATAAACTGAAAAAATCTATCAGTCTCTGCTTATCTTCTTACTCAGTAGCCAAGGTCTGGAACAGTATTCCTATAGATATTAGAGCAATGCCATTTAGTCACTTATTCAAGCACTCTGTAAAGAGATTTCTCCTTAACTTATATACACGGCTTATACCAGGCTAACAATACCCATTACTCCTTCTTTCTCTCCCTTTCTCTTCCCTCTGTTCCTTCTCTTTCCCTTGATCTTCTTTTACCCCTTTCTTCCCTCCCCTCTCCTATTAAACAAAGCACCAGTTACTTCTCAGATAGCTCCCTACTTTAACTCCATTTCCTAAACTCCCCTAACTGCTAAATATCTTTCCTTTCTCTAAGTTTTTTGTCCATATTTAAAATATGCAACATCTTTACGACTGGTTGCCACTATTGATTGTACTTTACTAGGTGTTCAGTATCCTATGACTGTTGTTTAATATTCACTGTATGATTTTCTGATCTGACTTTATTTATCCTGTATGTCAATTATATTATTTGTTACTGCAATTCATCTTTTAATATTATGTAGTTTATTAATTGAACTATGTAAGTTGGAACTTTTCTCCTCGGGCTTCTGCTGAAAACAGGATTCATGCCCGGTCAGACTTTCCCATTAAACAAATGCCAAAAAAGACATAAATAAATAATTAAATAAATAAAATACTTCTCTGCTTAACTATCCATTCAGTAACATTATTATTTTATTTTATTGTATTCCAAACAACATTCCTATTTTTCATAGTAATTTATACTATTCCATAATTGTCCACAAAGTTTCATGTTGCACTATATCACATATTTTATTTATATCTTCAAATCAAGATCTTAGTCTCATCAGTTATATGATCATAGGAAGTTACTAGGCTATTGGCTCTGAGACCCAAGCCTAGCCAAGAGTTTAGCCCATGTTTAGACAAGTCAGTACCCAAAGCCCCTGACCAGCAGGGACACAGGTGGAATACCAGGGGTGCATTTTCTGTTTCCCTTCAAATTATCCAGGTTGCACTTAAAAAGGGATAATGAAGTAGTCTGCTGGACATGGAAAGGGACTCTATTCCACAGATGGGGGAGTCTCTGGGGCACAAATATGTCCTGCCAAGTCCTATTGATGTCACAGACCAGGTTGAGGTTGTGTGTGCAGGGTACTCGAGTGGACCTTGACTTGCGGATATGCAGCAGTCCCATCAAGGTGGCGTCGGAGATTGCTTTGTATGCCAGACAGAGGTCACCTCTGAGGAGTCTTTATGAAACTGACTAGAGGGACAGACAGTCCTGTTTATAGTACCATCCGCAATCTATTTTACTATGAATAATAATTCCTGACATCCTTTTCCCTTTAAACTATATATACTGTCTTCCATATTATTCTTCATTTTACTTTCAGTTCTCTTCTGAATTATTTCCATACAGATCATATAATTTGCATCATTCAAGACTATTGGTCTCCAATTTTCAATCTTATTTTTATCTTCCTTTTTGCATACAAATTTGAGTGTATGACTGCATACCTCTTATACATAAAACCATCATTTAAACACTTATTCATAACTTTTAAGAAGTGTTCCTTATTTTCTGCTAGTCTGTAAAGTTCTTATAAAAATGGTATCCTGTTCCATCTTGTCCTGAAACTAACTATAAATGAAGTTGTCCAAGTACCTTATCTAATTTATATAAGGAATTCTAATTCTCCAATTCTTTATTTACTTGTTCTGTTAATTTTTAATGGGCCATTCTTTTTTGTACTTTCTATTAATGCATGTTTTCTTTACATAATTTATTACAATATTCATATTGTTCATGAGATCTTCTTGCCTCTCCTCTGTCATCTTTCATTTCTTTCATTATGCTTTCTTTTTAACTATGCTACTCAAATAAGCTCATACCTCTTTTCTCTACCTGTAAGTAAAATCTTTGTTTGAGTGACAATAGTTAATTTTCTTTGGATTCTTTTCGTAAATTACCCATTCTATCACATAATATTCTCTGTCATTTCTTTCCAAATCCTTTACAATATCTATACACATTGTTTTATATTTTGTCTCTGCTTTTCTTACATCTGACTGCCATTGCAAAAAAAAATAAAATACAAAAGCATTTTTTTATATTTTTCCATCAAAGGTAGCCACTACTCAGACCACTTTTATAACACATTCTAGTGGAGGTGTGATCTTTCCATAATAGCATATTTATTTTCTTTTAATTTTCATCCCATAATTTGTCTCTTATTCTTTTTATTCCTTTTCCAATCTACTATACTTCTTATTTTCTCTTATTTGCATCCATATGGCTGAATGATCTAAAAAATGTTACAAGAATCTCTCCTTTGGCTATATTTAAAATCTTGTCATATAATAAAATAATCTATTTCCATCATATATATACCTTGACTATATGTCCACAAATTATTTTTCCAAATATTTGAATTGCTACATTTTAAATCTTCAGCAATTTTCTTTACATAAAGGGATGTAGCTCAGTGGTAGAGTGCATGCTTTGCATGTATGAGGTACTGGGCTCAATCCCCAGCTTCTCCATAGCATTCCCATACACATCAAATAGAGTACCTTGCTGACCCTCTTCTAGCACAACCTTGATGAGTGGATGGAAAACCACAAATTTGTCCTAGGGGCTCCAGCTGTATCCCACATTGACAGGACTGACAGGTGCTAACTGAGGTTTCTTTTTTGGGGATAAACCCATGGCTGGGCTTGTAAGGACCCCATGGCCATTAGACTAGTAACCTCTTATGATCCTAGGAACATCATTTCCTTTAATTTTCTTTTTTATCTCAAATCATAATTAAAATTAACTGTTAGTATTTTATTCATATTAATTACTGCATAAAAGAGAATTGTATGAAATTTCACTTTCTTTATGTGTAACATAAGCACACAATGCTGTAATGTTATATACCTGATTATGCCATGTAAGATCTACAGTGGATAATTTTCCCATCATTACGCAAGTATTGCTGGGTGTATAAATGAAGCATTTGGCCAAAAATAAAAGTAAACACTACACAGCAAAAGGACCAATGCTCCAGCCATAGGCAAAGAAGTCTCAAAACATCCAAATGGAGTAAAAACAGCTTTAATCTTCTTCCACAGTAATCAGATAAGACACGGTCTCTTAATTATGGCAATTTAGTATAGCTTTTCTTCCAGTTATATTTTTAATACTATTTATATTTACTGATAGCATGCTAAAATCATCATGTCTTCATTGTAGCTTACCAACATTTATTAAATGTGAATTATTTATGTCATCTGCATTATCCATTTCCTTTCTTTTTTCTATTTAACACTTATCCCTTTAAACCGTTTTTCTGTCTCTTACTCTTTTGCCAATAGAATTTTTTTAACGTTCACTGTTTTCCATTTTATATTTTCCTCAGCATTTATTTCAGACCCTTTTTCAATATTGTCTTCTGTTTCTTGTTTCTCTTTTTCCTTACCTTATTTCTTACCCTGATCTTGCTCCCCTACTTACTCTTTATCTTTTCTTGGGACTGCTTCTTTTTTTTCGTATACTGTCCTCACTTTTGTTTTTTCTTATTCTTCTTCTTCATTATTTTTCTCTAGATTACAATCTATCCATAAATACCCAGTTTTTGTTACATTTATAACACTTCAATTTACATTGTTTGCTCCATGACCTGTTTCCCCACAAATATAGCATTTCTTCTTATCATAGTTACTTATTAAATAATCATTTTTTCCACAGGGTTAATCCCAATATTTTACAACATCAGTGTTGCCCTCTGCATTTATCATACTAGGGATATAAACATTTTTTTCTTTCTCCATTTTCAGTAAAATATGACAGTCCCATCCACCAATCCATAGTCATCTGTCATCACTTTGCTAATGTACATAACTTGTTTACAAAGTTTGCTTAAATTTCTCTTTAAAGTCTCTTTTTCAACTTCATTTTGACATTGAACTTGCATTTGCTTTTTTGCTTCAATGTGAAATGTTTTAACCACGTAAGAATTCCATGGATTGCAGTTCTTTTTCTTCTCATACTCCCACAAAACTTTCCAGAGCAGTCTCAAATAATGTCAAAAAAAGTTTCTTTATAAATAAGAATAAAAGCATTTACATCGTGAGCCTTCACTCCCAATGGAATCATTAAATTTACCTAAACGCCATACCTGTCCTTTTTGTCTTTGTTTTGAATTCTCACTGTGAATTTTCTTTGACTGTTGGCATTTCCTTTCGTCTGTTTGTCTCTTATCACTTTCTCTGCAGTTCCTTAACAGTCTCAGAACTGATTTTTTTTTCTGGTAACCTTCTTTTAAAATTGCTTCTGATTCCTCTGATAGAATGGTTTCCAAAGTTTGAACCCATGAAACATCTTTTCTACTCTCAGGCTCATTGTGCAACAATTCACCCAAAATATCATCCCAAAACATTCCCTAATGGAGGGTTATAACACATAATCATTGTTTTGAGTATTTGCTTTAGATGAAACAAACAAATTTTGCTGAAACAGCTCCTCTGAATCTTATGGAGCCTCAACAACTGCACGGACATTCACCCCTGTGCTATCCGCCACCTTGGATCTCTGTGAGTGCTGTTCTCCCAGTTACCACTGTGCTAGGATTTGAAAAAAAAACACTCTCCTATCTAGTAGGGGAAGTTCCCTTATGTCCTGGAAAAATTTCCAATAGAAGTATAAATGACGTCTTGGGTAACCCCTGAAATAAGACTACT
Source organism: Protopterus annectens (assembly GCF_019279795.1). Classification (NCBI taxonomy): domain Eukaryota; kingdom Metazoa; phylum Chordata; order Ceratodontiformes; family Protopteridae; genus Protopterus; species Protopterus annectens. The sequence continues at coordinate 1,615,674,728 of NC_056732.1, read as the reverse complement.
AGCCTAGTGGACTAACCCAGTCAACAAAGGATAAATAAATAAAAAATAGTCAAGTGAGAGAATGGTATTTCAAGACAAGGAAAATAGTATTGGCTTGGGGGTTGACATAATGGACAAGGTGTTTACTTCACAGAAACAAGGTACAGGGTTTTATTCTCATCTTGAAATGCATGGCTAGGCTTAAAAAGATCCTGTGGGGTTGTTCTCCGGTAATCACTTATGAACCTATGAATCTAATCAGTGTAATAACGATCCTGTGGGGTTGTTCTCTGGTAATCACTTATGAACCTATGAATCTAATAAGTGTAATTACGATCCAGTGGGGTTGTTCTCTGGTAATCACTTATGAACCTATGAATCTAATCAGTGTAATTACGATCCTGTGGGGTTGTTCTCTGGTAATCACTTATGAACCTATGAATCTAATCAGTGTAATAAAGATTCGGTGGGGTTGTTCTCTGGTAATCATTTATGAACCAATGAATCTAATCAGTGTAATTACGATCCTGTGGGGTTGTTCTCTGGTAATCACTTATGAACCTATGAATCTAATCAGTGTAATTACGATCCTGTGGGGTTGTTCTCTGGTAATCACTTATGAACCTATGAATCCAATCAGTGTAATAATGATCCTGTGGGGTTGTTCTCTGGTAATCACTTATGAACCTATGAATCTAATCAGTGTAATTACGATCCTGTGGGGTTGTTCTCTGGCAATCACTTATGAACCTATGAATCTAATCAGTGTAATAACGATCCTGTGGGGTTGTTCTCTGGTAATCACTTATGAACCTATGAATCTAATCAGTGTAATAACGATCCTGTGGGGTTGTGCTCTGGTAATCACTTATGAACCTATGAATCTAATCAGTGTAATAACGATGCTGTGGGGTTGTTCTCTGGTAATCACTTATGAACCTATGAAAATAATCAGTGTAATAACTATCCTGTAGGGTTGTTCTCTGGTAATCACTTATGAACCTATGAATCTAATCAGTGTAATAACGATCCTGTGGGGTTGTTCTCTGGTAATCACTTATGAACCTATGAATCTAATCAGTGTAATAACGATCCTGTGGGGTTGTTCTCTGGTAATCACTTATGAACCTATGAATCTAATCAGTGTAATTATGATCCTGTGGTTTTGTTCTCTGGTAACCACTTATGAACCTATGAATCTAATCAGTGTAATAACAATCCTGTGGGGTTGTTCTCTGGTAATCACATATGAACCTATGAATCTAATCAGTGTAATTACGATCCTGTGGGGTTGTTCTCTGGTAATCACTTATGAACCTATGAATCTAATCAGTGTAATAACGATCCTGTGGGGTTGCTCTCTCGTAATCACTTATGAACCTATGAATCTAATCAGTGTAATAACGATCCTGTGGGGTTGATCTCTGGTAATCACTTATGAACCTATGAATCTAATCAGTGTAATAATGATCCTGTGGGGTTGTTCTCTGGTAATTACTTATGAACCTTTGAATCTAAGCAGTGTAATAATGATCCTGTGGTGTTGTTCTCTCGTAATCACTTATGAACCTATGAATTTAATCAGTGTAATTACGATCCTGTGGGATTGTTCTCTGGTAATCACTTATGAACCTATGAATCTAATCAGTGTAATAACGATCCTGTGGGGTTGTTCTCTGGTAATTACTTATGAACCTATGAATCTAAGCAGTGTAATAACGATCCTGTGGGGTTGTTCTCTGGTAATCACTTATGAATCTAAGCAGTGTAATTACGATCCTGTGGGGTTGTTCTCTGGCAATCACTTATGAACCTATGAATCTAATCAGTGTAATAACGATCCTGTGGGGTTGTTCTCTGGTAATCACTTATGAACCTATGAATCTAATCAGTGTAATTACGATCCTGTGGGGTTGTTCTCTGGTAATCACTTATGAACCTATGAATCTAATCAGTGTAATAACGATCCTGTGGGTTGTTCTCTGGTAATCACTTATGAACCTATGAATCTAATCAGCGTAATTATGATCCTGTGGGGTTGTTCTCTGGTAATCACTTATGAACCTATGAATCTAATCAGTGTAATTACGATCCTGTGGGATTGTTCTCTGGTAATCACTTATGAACCTATGAATCTAATCAGTGTAATAACGATCCTGTGGGGTTGTTCTCTGGTAATTACTTATGAACCTATGAATCTAAGCAGTGTAATAACGATCCTGTGGGGTTGTTCTCTGGTAATCACTTATGAATCTAATCAGTGTAATTACGATCCTGTGGGGTTGTTCTCTGGTAATCACTTATGAACCTATGAATCTAATCAGTGTAATAACGATCTTGTGGGTTGTTCTCTGGTAATCACTTATGAACCTATGAATCTAATCAGCGTAATTATGATCCTGTGGGGTTGTTCTCTGGTAATCACTTATGAACCTATGAATCTAATCAGTGTAATAATGATCCTGTGGGGTTGTTCTCTGGTAATCACTTATGAACCTATGAATCTAATCAGTGTAATTACTCTCAGTGGTTATCACTTTACTCACCTTCAGGCTACAAAATGCTTAATGAGTGTATGGCCTTAGGGAAGAGAAAGACTGCAGCTTTATAGGAAAACATAGCAACAAAGAGTAGCAAATTTTGAACTTGGATAACTGTATGGTCTCAGACTGTGTAACGTTATATAGAAGACAAAAAAAATGAACAAGTACAGGAATCTATTTATTTCCAACCTTACCACCACAAGTGTTGAGGGAAAAAAAAAACAGAGAAATTAATGGTCTTAAAACTTTGTTGATATAATGTCACATAATTTCCAAAAATCTTGAAAACAAGATAGTGTTCCAAAGCAACAAGCCTTTGTTCCTCACAGACAAGCAATCCTCAGTAACAAAAACATCAGAAATATTTTAAAAATGTTAAACATATCAGCTTTTATATACTTAGAAATAGATATGGACAATATATGTATTGTTTCATTTTAAATCAGCCTATTCATGGCAAACAATATAAACAGGGCTGTAAAAGTGCATATTAGAGCAGCAAGTACCTACCCCCACACATTACTACTAATTAGATCAAACTAAATCCTAACTAAGGAAAACACTGCCTATCTATTTGCAACCCACATTCCAAGATCAGGTATTAAGAAGAGCATAATATATATATATATATATATATATATATATATATATACGCATATATATATATATATATATATATATATATATATATCTAAAAAGACTTTTGACTAAAATCACTTTTGGCTAACTAATGCAGTAAAGCCGTCATCAGGTCTGTGACAAGAACTAAAATCAAGAAAACACACATCTCTTTTACCTCTCTTTATTAATGGTACTGATGTCTTTGTCAACAATATCGAGGGACATTTTGTACAATGCAGGAAGAAGTAAAGTGCTGCTAAGAATGTCTTCTTCCTACCCTCAGGTCTTAGTTGGTGAAAGGTGACCAGTCAGTCTGCCAGCCCTGTTCTTTGTGGAAAAAGAGGTACTTCTAAACCGAATGGAGAGAAGACAGGAAGAGGCACACTGCTGAGATGGGCCACTTTCTACTTATTTTTATTTCTGTAGAAATCTAACATTTGATAAATCACTTCGAGTGAAAACAAATTAATGAAATAAAAAAAATAAATAAAATAGCAATTATCTTTATCCACGTGATACTAATTCACCACTCCACAAACATTTTCATGCAATTAAAGTAGATTTGAAACCATAACCAGCCTGCTAAATGATTTTTTTAAACACATATTAAATACTTATATACCTGAAATGCTTATTTATGGGATTTCACTAAAGTGAACTTTAAAATACTTCCCATGAAAATGAGTCATTAATGCCTAGAAAAAATATGGCATAAAGCCGGTCTGCTACTGAAGCCGCCATTTTTCTGAACGAATGTCACTTATGGGTTTACTCGGATGTACAGAACTATTAACTTTAGACTTCCATTCATGTTTCATTACCCATACTGTGAAATGTCACATTGACCTCAGTATGTGCTGTCAGGATACTGACCAGACGTGCTGCATTCCTGCTATAATAGTAGGGTAGATTTATACAATACATCCATTATAGTTGTTGCCAGTGATCCATTTTGACCTCTGCCTTAGAATCTGACAGTCCATTTCTCATAAGATTTTTGTGTGGTCAAATGGGAGAAGCTCAAAACACAGTTTTACATTTTGACTAGGAAGAAGTAGAATGTGATAATAGGTACATAAAACTCTTACTGGAAACAAATGCTGTTAATGTGTTCAAAGGCAGTTGATGTAAACAGTGTATTTGTAATTTGTTTGTCTGTGTCACCAAGATTCCTTCTACAGGAAAACCCATCACTTATTTTTTTTTTATTTTTGCATATCATCCCATCACTTTATATAATCCAGCAATCATAGTGAAGATGCACCCAATGTATTCTGCCATTTATTCACTTCTGAATTTAATAATACTTCTGCATATTTTTGGGTCGTATGAACTTCAGGTTTACCTTACACATTGTCAATGTTCTACAGGTCACCACTGCCATGACTGAATTACATGCATACCTTCCTCTAGAAAACAAATGGATATTATTCTTACGCAGGGGCATTGATTGGCAGGAAATTAAAACTTAAATGGCATATAATGTTTAATTTATGGACTATAAGAAATGTAGGGAGGTTTGGAAAGAGTCACTATGTGTTTGCGACTGAACTAAAATTAACATTAATGTTTGGTTTTTCAGTAGTGCATATTACAGTATGCTCAAATATTAATTTTGTCACCATGTAAGACCTGCACCATAATCACTGTGCAATGAGGCCTAGTGCTTTAATATAGGAATTACTTCTGATATTTATTAGTGTACAGTCTATAACTCAAGTACCTTGTCATTAACTGCAGAAATGAATTGGCTGTTGAATATATTACCATATATTAACAACATGATGATGATTTATCATTTTATTCACTATGGCTTATTCTGCATAAACACAATTCATCTAAAAGAACATCATCTGCATGCAATTATTTAGTACCATCATACACATTAACTGATTAAGAAAAAAATGACAACTATGAACCTATGAGCATTATCAGTTATTAAATATTTATAACAATAAATTAATTTAAATAATTTTGTTAATGTTTTAAATTGTCAGTTTAAGAACTGATTTGGTCCTGAATAAAAACACTTATATTCTTGTTAGTTATTTCTGAATCTTTTAATATATGCCAATATGTTTTCCCCTAGAAATGCTCACTGATTAGGATCTACTGATTTAAAAGCAGTTACTGAGTTCATTAAAATTAGATAATGTTATCAGAAGTATGAATTCCTTGACTGACAGGCATATGACCTTCTATGAGTCAATGACAATGGCTCTCTTTTGCAACATATTTTTAAAGCAATGGGCAAAAAAGATCATTGATATAGGTAACATAGGCATAAATGCATGTGAAGTTTGAACAAATTAAAAGAAGAGAGAGATATAAAGACGTAGCAGCTACATCAACATTAGTGATATAAATCTATCATATCATGTCAGATATATAATATATCATAGATATATCAAATATATCTAGGATCCGATTACCCCCACTCCTTATATTAACTAGTGGTGTGCAGCTCACGGCATGGGGGAAGTGGTGGGCTTGCCTTCCTCATTTAACACAGGACCATCGAGTTACATTTTCCCTCAATTCCACTGATTGACTGGGATCTCAAAACTCTGTACCATAAACATATGTATTAGATACACAGTTGGAATACAATGCAGTCAAAGCAATACAGGGAAAATTATTCAATCTGCAAACAAAATGAATGTCAAAATGACACACACATGAAAATGAATTAAGACTTGATATACTTCAAATGAATTTACCACCTTTGCTACTGACTAATATTGTTCAGTAGAATAAGAGAGTGATTAGTATTTATGCTAGACGGGAAGGCCATACTTTCACTTTACTTCCAGTACTGCTGTTTTTTACACATCACTGTATTCTTTGCAGCATTTAATAAAATGTATATAGCAGAAGTCTGCATTAGAGTTCCAGGAAATACAACATGAGGCAAAACCAGTAGTCAGCCGTAACAGTAAGCTAAGCATACTTTGAAAAATAAAAACTTGCTCTCACTAATGTTTTTCCTCCTTATTGTGCAGGCCTACTGGGACACTTACAGTCTAGTAAATATGCAACAAGCATTCACCTCACATGACAGACTAGGTCCCTGAATATTCTCAGCCTTTCCTCACTCTCTGTCAAGAAGCCTCATCTAGTTAATTGTAGGGTACTAGAGAAGGCATTTTCTGACATTCCACACATAAAGAGAACGAGATGACAAAATTGACACTCCCCTTTGCATTCAAGCATTAGGTGGCAGTAAAGGCTCATATTCACTCTCTGTGTGTACCAGCTAACTTGCCCTTATGTGGGAGATAAGACTTTTTTTAGATTTCGACCTTGGTTGGGAAATGAACCCACACTCAGTGTCTCCTGCTACTCACTTCGCTGACCTTGTATGGCATATAAGGCCTTGTCTTTGAACTTTACACTGACAGTCAGACAATGCCTGTATTTAAACCCTCTTATTGCTCTTTGTCCTGGTCGTAGGTGGCAGATAATGTCCCTTTAAGAGCTGGCCTTGTGCCAGACAAGACCCTCACTCATTCTTCTTCTACTCCTCATCCTCTTTCTCCCTTCTTTCTTGACCTTAGGCAGCAGTTAAGTCTCTTCTTCAATCGCAGCCTTGGTAACATACAAAACCCTCACTAACTCTCTCCTCTTCACTACTCTTTGGCTTTAGATGGCATATTAGAAACTCTAAGAGAAAAGCCTTAGGTGGGAGATTTAATTTCTGTCCCCTACCTTTTATAACATATCAGTTGCTGTAAGTAAAACTAGATTTAGAATATAAGTGATCCATAATGATCTTCTGTATGCACCCCACAACATAATTAACAGATAAACAAAAAGGATGCAAATAAAGCTCATTCTTTCTATTCCTACTTAGTATATTACAAACATTACATCTTCTTGATAAGATGAGACATACCAAACCATATCTACTCACTGTCCTTCCCACATTGTTTATAATCAGTTCACACATACGTTGTCAGTGCATTATTGCAATTCTCAACTTTTCTCCATAAAATGAAACTCACAAATATGGAGTTCTAAACCATATTATTAGACTAGAATTTCATTGGCACTCCATTCTTTCCTACTGCCCCTATGGCTCCTATCACCAAATTTGCACTAGCCATAGGTTTCTCTCAATGACTGAACTCCTTCCAACTTGTTAGCAGGGATACATTCCTTATACTTTTCTCTTCCTTTAGTATTAAAATGTTTTCATATAGGACATCAAACCTTATTATGGTCCTTGTTCTAACCACACTTACTCCTCCATCTCACTCGCTTTAATGTCTAAAAGTATTAATTCTTTCTCATCTTCATTTTGGTTGCACCAATAGCTCAAAAAATAAACAAACAAATAAATAAATAAATAAATAAAGGTCTCAGTATTCTCAATAACTGGAACTGTAACAAGTGTGACATCCTTGAAACCTATATATAAAGTTCTTTATATTTTTAAATTAAAAAAAAAATTTAAATTTAAAATGCAGTTGATATTATTCAGACCATTCAGTTTTCTCCTTTATGTACTTACCTATCTATATATCAGTTATGAAATGTATTATTAAAATTGGCCATGTCTTCAAATAGCAAGGGGAGCAATGCTTCTTTTAAGGAAAAATCCCAAAGATCAGCAGATACTCTGTTAAATAAACAACTCTAGTTATGATAATGCCCCCATCTAGCTAGTGACAATATATTTACCTGACAAATATATACAGTTATTTGTAGAAGTCATACACATTCCCACCCTATTCCCCTAGTCATTCCCATCATTTCCTAGGTATCAAAATTGGAATTATCATCAAACACATTAACATTCACATCCTCATTGCATAAAAGCTCAAATCAACAAATATTTTTCCTTTACTACATCTCAAAGCTGGTCATCTCTCTAACTAGAAAAAAAAATCCTAACATCAACAATAACTCACTGACTGAATTCCTCATAACAAATATACCTTAATTTTTTTTAAAAAAGGTGGAAATATTTCTTACTTTCCTAATGCACTCTGTGATCATTTTCTAGTTCAGGCCATTACTTTCTTTAATACTCTAAGACAGTACTTATAACATACTAACCCTCACCCAAAACAATAGAGAGTCAGTTACACAGAGATTGATCCCTAAATTGGAATCCAATTAAAAAGCTTTTTTTCTCCAGTATCACCTTTGAAATAATGAGTGTTAGACTTGCCACAGGAATTAATAAAGTCTCCATTTGTAACAGTCTTAAAATAAAAGGAAAAGCTCAATAGATGCAGAGACAAATCTTGGTGAAAGTGAAAGTCATCTTTACCTTGGCAAAGTTCATAAAACCTACCTATAGCACAAATATAAAAATAAACTCCCTATAAATAAAGAGGTCTTTTACATGTGTAACAAAAAGGCTATAGGGACACAACTCCATAGTTATTGTGAAGCATACTCAATATCACAGCAACTTTTATAGTTACTCACAAACAAATAAATAGTTTACCCCAATATGACCACCAAACTTCTTTAGGAATTCATGACCCACATCTGTGCTGTAGACTTAAATTTACAATCAGTTCCAGGCCAATACCCTCCTAACCTTGATATATGCCATCTATTTCTTCTCACCCTCAGTGACTCAGGCTTTTTTTCCCAGTATCCTCTCCTTCTTATTTGATGTTTTGATGAAAAGCTGCAAGAAAACAAAGGTAATATCAACACTGAAGTCATACATCCTTCCTTTCTTTGTACTTCTGCTCCCACCGCTCACACTGCTTTTTTAGCAGCAAGCACATACTTAAAGTCTTTCACTGACAGGAGGAATGGCCGCCTTCTCAATTCAACCATATATTGCTTGCATCACTACCTGTTTTGGCCATAACAGTCGAAGAGAGGACAAGAAAACTTCTCTGAATCCCAGCTTAAGCCTCCATGCACATAAAACGTAATGAGATTAATCTTCCTGTTTGGATATAAAGATAATAATCCAATAACGATATTCCAACAGATATGTTATGTTTACAGTAAAAGAGAAAAAACTATGACATCCTGTTTTGCAGAAATGTACTCCCATTTGGAAGACTGACAAATTAAATTAGCAAATCTTTGAAAAAGTAAATGCAAAGACGAATAAGTTACAAGAGCAACATAAATAAATGTTTATTTTTATAAAATATCCTGAAAAAATTTAGAACAAAGGCAGACGGCTCAAGGGGAAAGCACATGTGTTTAATACTCTTTTATATTAATTTTCTAAGAAGTGATAGCACCATGATGTGGTGGTGCTCCTTATATGTGAAATCCTAAAATGGTACAGTTTCATGCCTTCATTTTCACTTATTCTTTAGAAATGTCATTATTCACTTCTTTCTCCACCAGCAGAACCTGCCTCATCCCATTGTATGCAGTAATAGCATATTTTCTGTCTTTTTAGGAAGCAGTCTAGGCCAAATATCCAGTTGAGGTAGGTGGTAATTACCTATGTTGGGGCAATAATTTCATCATAATAATTACAGTTGATCAAAGGGCATAAGTTCCTGTCTTTTTGTTTTGGAAAAGCCCATCAGATTATCGCTGAAATATTATACTGAAATCATTGTATGTTTGCACTAGACAGTATCAACATTTCTTCAAAGGTTAGAGGAAACGTTAGCATACACATATGAAATTAACACTTTGCTTAAATTTTTGGCAGTTGAATCAATCCAAAAGTGGATAACAAATAACAGTTTTAGTGATAAGAATCACCCAGTTGTCCAGCATCAAAGAATTTTAAAAACGTTGCTCATGACTTTCGTTAATGGATATAAGCTACTGACAGGGAAGGCTGACAACGTGCATATTAAACAGCTTTATAATAATTGCCTTCAGAATCCATCACTCAGACCATAAGATGGTGGTTATAAGCAAAATGTATAAACCGAGGAGTTGTTTGGTGATCTTTAATAAAGTGCACTAAACAAGATCTATCTGCAGTACTGCCATAAGTAAAAAAATTTCCTCATGGTTGCGACTGCCAATACAAATGTCTCCCACCTGCTAGCCAGTGATGAAATCATAACAATGCTTCTTGATTTCATAACACTAGGATAGCGTAAAGACATTAAGCAGATTCTTACCCTTCTTTCTCAATGGCAGCAGTGGTGACTAGCTCTCTGATGTACCTGACAATTCAAAATGATTTTTCAGTAAAGCAGAATCAAACCTCATTTTTTTTTGAAACTTGTACAACTAGATCAAGGGAACAAAGGGCTCCTCCTATTCAATATTCAAATCCCTAGAAAGGTAAGGAAGTCAATTTTTTTGTCATGCTGGCTCAGCAATTATTTAGAAACAAAGTATTATCACATTCTCAGTCTGGAAGACGTATATGAACATTTGATACCCAAATCTTCTGCTCAATATCCCTTCTATTTTGTATGCAGAAAGACAATGAGCTGTGAAAAATCGTGGATAATTACATTTCAAAGTCAAGACTCAACATTTGATAAAGGCTTCTCATTTTTTCTGTCAAAGAAGTAGAAGTAATTATGTACCCTCACAAAAGCAGTGAGTAAACCCATTTTCAGGTTTTCATGAATTTCATTGCTTTCAGCTATCCCTGGATTTGTTAATTTGTACATGATCCTGTAGAATGCAGATGATCAGAACTAAACCACATCAAAAGGAAAAACCTCATTTACTCCATGCTTATGTACACTGTTTTCTACATATTTGTTATTTTCTCTTTCACTTAATATGACAGGGTCATATTTATTATACTTTTCTGTTATTCAGTCCTTGCTAAGAACATGCTTCTACAGTTTTAATGTCTTACTATAAATCATGTATACATTGCCTATTCTCAGATTTTCTTACAGAATCATATGTACCAAATGGCATGGAAACGATAAAATCATAGATGTGTTCCAGCAAAAAAAAAAAATTGAAATGTATTTGTATGTGAATGTGTGTGTCAATTCATGGGCTTATGATGAGGTGTAGTATATGCATCTGCATTTCAAGAGTGAAAACAATTGAGGTATATATCGTTTTACTATCAAAATGTTGAAGTAATGTTCGGTGAACACAGGAAAGTTGAACTGTGGTTGGACGATTTCCATGTTGCTGAATGTTAATTGAGAGAGACAGATAGTACTGGTGAATGCCACAGTGCATTCGCTGATACGAACCTCAGTGTCATGAATACAGATCACGGTACAGTGCGGACTGGGAAATCCATCCCTTTTTTTTCACTGCAGTGCGATTTCGGAGTTGGAATGTATATTTAGCAGGGGGTGTTGGGGGGTGCAGATGGCCATGCCCCACTGAAAAACAGTGAATTTACAGGGGAGGAGCTAGACTTACCTTAGCTCCTTTGCAGACATCCCATTTGCTATTCTAGCTAAATGTTGAATCTTCTGAATTTGTTCATCAAATTCAACATTTAGACCTAATTAGTATGCATGGATTTGGCTTTATGGTTTGATGTTAAAAACGGAATTTGTTTTTAAAGTCAGCATTTTGATAGTATCTGTATGGATATGTATATATATATATATATATATATATATATATATATATATATATATATATATATATAGGGTCTATGTCAATTATTTGAACGCTTAAAATGTCGAACGTTATATGGTCGAGACCGTATGTTCGACATTTCAAGTGTTCGAAGGTTGACTTTTAACAGCGCTGTACATTGCAGAATGGAAGAATTTCCTTTTTCTGCACTGAAGTGCGGTCTTGGAGTTGGTATATTTAAGTAGGGAGGGTGTGGGGGATGCAAGCAGGCTTGCCCCCCTGCTCGCACTGTTAGTGTATGTTTTTCTTTCTTTTCTTTTTTTTTTTTTATTA